>NC_081136.1:167500-207500 GCF_958295425.1 Solea solea
CAAGGCCGCCACTTTGCCATGACAACGAGGAAATGTTATGTTCATGTTACTATGGTAACACAAGACGTGAGTTACTAGGAAATGACACAGGAAATAAAAGCTGAGCCGTCGTCATCCTCCTGCTGCTGCTTCACCTTTATGTCACTGTTCATGTAATATCAATCATGATTTGCATTATTTAGTATTTACATCCCTTTTTTATGAAAATGAATAAAAGTATTCAAATGTGGGTTCTGTGTATATATTTAATACTTAATCTAGATTGTGATGATCCTCCTCCACAGGAAGTTCAAAGGTCACAGTCAAGTGTTTTCCACCAGACTACGGCTTTTATTCAGATACTCGACCCTAAACAACACCGTTCAAGTTCAAAGTACCTGTGAGCTGACAGTCGTCGTTGGAGCCTGCAGAGTCCTGGTTGGGGCTGAGTGGAGGACTGGCGGGGGGGCTGGTGCTGAAGCTGGCGTAGCCCAGGGAGGAGCTCACCTCGCTGGGCTCACAGCTGTGGTTCACTGGCCTTTGGACGTCCAGGGACGAGGACAGAGACGTGCGCTGTTTGGGCTGAAAGACGGACGGACTTAGTGAAGATTATCACACATTCATGTAAAACGTGTAAAAAAAACAACCCTAACACTTGATTTGAATTATTTTGGCACATACTGAGGGTTTTTTATATTATACACAGCACGTTATGACCAGTCGTTTGTTCAACGTTCACCTCGAGAAGTAAAAACACGGCACAGCCACAGGGAGTGTTCGTAAGTCAGTGCTGTCACATGTCAAAATGGCATGAAAAAAAACAAAAAAACATCATGAAAAAAAAGGACAGAAAGATGAGAGAGACAGAGACAGAGAGAGAGAGAGAGAGACAGAGAGAGAGAGAGAGAGAGAGAGAGAGAGAGACAGAGACAGAGAGAGAGAGAGAGAGAGACTCATAATGACAACTCACAGTGGAGACTGGCACCTGGTAAACACATCTCACATAATGAGCCATTTACAATCTCACAGCTCAGTGTGTGTGTGTGTGTGTGTGTGTGTGTGTGTGTGTACACAAACATCACATGACATGCAACGTATGCAAAGCAAATCAATACAGTGGAAAAAACGTCACATGACAGAATGACCTTCATGTGACCTTTAACCACGAGTGACACAAGTCAACAAAAGAAAAACAATTCTTAGCATTAATATTATTATTATTGTTGTGAAAATGTGTTTAAAGCATCTTCAGATGAAAAGTGACATGAGAGGAGGAAAGTTAAGGTTTTTTCACTAAAGATAGAAGAGGAGAGAAGGGAACTAGACAAACAGGTGACATGTTGTAACATAGTAACCACATCTAACCTTCAGCCTTTTGTATTTGGGATTTGTTGATTGTTTGTGTTGAACACACAAATCTAATTTGACTGCTCTAGTGTTTACTCATCAACCACAATGATGCAGCTGCTGTTTCATCACACTGATGCTTTTCAAAGTGTGTGCGTGTGTGCGTGTGTGCATGTGTGTGTGTGTGTGTGTGTGTGTGTGTGTGTGTGTGTGTCTAAAGTACGGGTGTTTATTGGCAACTTCAAATTTCCCGTGAAAGAATGTCTTAATAACCACACATTTATCGCCACTTTGTATCTCTGCTTCACTCACTCACTCACTCACTCACTCATGAACAAGACACACACACACACACAGTGATCCTGGCTGAGGCTTAGCGTTCACAATGCAAATGGGCGTTAGGCTAATGAACATGCCATGGCTGATTGGAAGGCAATTAATGAGCACACACACACACACACACACACACACACACACACACACACACACACACACACACACACACAGGAGGGGAGGTCCTCTGTGCTCGACTAAACTGCAGCAGAAAGCGTTCTCTCCGCCTGCACCAGGGGAAACACGCTGCTTAACACCTTACTAATGTGTTTCTAGGTGTTATTCTTATTAATTATACTGATATAATAAATAATAATAATAATAATAAACAACTCAATTAGCCACGAAGAAGTCCTCCCTCACACGAGACGTGTGTTTTGTGAGCTGATAGATCAAATGAATGGTGATGTGAGAAAGCAGCTGCAGCTCAAACACGTGTTTGAATAGATTTAAACACACACACACACAAGCATGATGAAGAGCATGTGGTCCACTTTCTTCCTCTTCTCATTTCATTATTCAAACCTGGTTTTCTTATATAAAGACAAAAGGCTCAGTTCTGAGGTGATTGTAAAATAAAAATCATGACTTTACACTGTAGCCATTTAAAAAAACATCCAACAAACCGCCGTATAATTCAGTACATTTGCTGAAAGCAGGACATTAATATTTGACCACTGACTGTGGAGCATGTGTGTGTGTGTGTGTGTCCGTGTGTGTGTCCGTGTGTGTGTGTGTGTGTGTGTGTCCGTGTGTGTCCGTGTCCGTGTGTGTGTGTGTTCAGCCTACAGTGTATCCTAATGACATAGCCAGCGGGAGCACTAAAAGGAAATTTTAATTAGGTTGTATAAAATTGAACTGTGGTGTTCCTTGATTATGTTGGGATCATGTGATCATGTGACCATGTGATCACGTGATCCCTCTGCACACGTTAGTTAACATGTCACAGATGGACACGTGCAGGAGGAGAGGAGGCCAGCTTAGAAACACAAGATCATTTTAGTATCAATGCTTAAACAGTGAAAGGACAGGAGTGAACAAATGAAATAACAGGAGGTGAACGCATGAATCTGTCTGTCCCAGTGAGTGACACATGATAAAAGTGAAGCTGACCTTGGACACGCCCATAAACACAAAGACACTGTGCTTCAATAAAACCTTTGATAGGTCAAAGGTTTGTTTTTAAATACAAAAGTGAAATCTATGTACAGCCTGAAAGCACAATCATATTGTTATGTGAAGTTGTTCTCAGAACCAAAGTGAATTTCTGAACCTAAAGTGTTGACACAGACTAACTCAACCACAATAAAGTCATTCTCTGCTCTGACTTTTTATCTTTAATATTTTAATGGGTTTTTTTGTTGTTGAATTCATAATCCAAATAAAACATCATTATCCAAGTCCACTGTCTTATGAATTATTACTGAGTCTCACGTCATCGTCTGCAGACTGAGAAAACTACGGCCTTTAATCGTCCGGTTTCACTGTGGCTGCATTTCAATTTCTCAATGTTCAATATTCATGATCAGTATACAGTATATATATATATATAACATATATAAAAGTAGATATATATATATATACACACATATACATATATATTATAGTATAAGTATAAGTATAAGACAGACAGAGGGCACAGTGTGATTAGTGCATATTTCTATAACACACTGAGCTGCTGTTGCCTGGGAGATTGTGTCAGTGAAATAATTCTAATGCAGCACTTTTATCAGATTCCACACAAATATGCATGAGTCACTCGTTCATTGTCCTTTCAGCTGCAGATGATGAAGCAGCAGCTCCGCCTCACTCTGCATCAGGGTCTGAGCTTCAGGGTCTGAACTTCAGGGTCTGAACTTCAGGGTCTGAACTTTAGGGTCTGAACTTCAGGGTCTGAACTTCAGGGTCTGAGCTTCAGGGTCTGAGCTTCAGGGTCTGAACTTCAGAGTGTGTGTGTGTGTGTGTGCTTACCTGTGGGCGGATGACTCTCTCGATGTTCTTCAGGGCCGTGTCAGGAGAGGGGGGCGAGCAGTCTGGAGTGGGGCCCGTTGAGCAGTTGCCATGGTTACCGTGCTCCCCTTCACTCACTGTTACATGGGACAAGTGACCTTGTACAAAGAAAGAAGAGTTTTTCTATGGTTATCCCAGTTTGTCAGATTAGCGACACCTAATGGTGAGACTGCACAATGACAACTTTATGAAGGAACTACGGTGGCCAGGGAGGAAGTCAGAATTTCAAAGGCACGATGTAGAAACTGTAAAAACAAAGGCTGTTAAACTGAGAACTGAATTTTTAACATTAACAACAGGTTTTTCTTAATGTAGACACGTGTGTGTGTGTGTGTGTGTGTACGTGTCATTGTTTAACAGAGAGAGAGAGGGAGGGCTTCAAACACACAGTGACATCAGTAACACAGTGTTGTTTGAAATAAATCAAAGAAAGTGAAAATAACAAATATTATTATATATAGTCAGTCAGTCATCATCTACCGCTTTATCCTCAACCAGAGGGTCGCGGGGGGTGCTGTGCCAATCTCAGCTACATCGGGCGATAGGCGGGGATTATTATATATAGTATTATATATATATAAGTGGGACTTTTCACAACTCCCACAATTCCTCTTCACATGTTCACAAAGAACTAAACCACACAGAGAAGGAATGTCCCGCTGCTGCTGTTATAGATGTTGTTATACATGGTATAGATATAGATAATAACTATATACTAACTATATACTAACTAACTATAAATAAATATATATATATATAACTTTTCCCTCTTTATCTTAAATTCCTCGCTTCCTTCAGGTGATTTGTTTTTGTGCTGAGGTTCAAAGGCTCGGACATCAATAACCAAGGACTCGCGAGTTCATACATGTGATTAAAATCATCACCATTTAAATCCCTGACGGCACCACAGACACCTTTAATGACTTGTTATGATCATTAGAAGAAGATTAAATATACGATACGACGCACTCGACGATCAAGTATCTCACAGGGTTTACAGCAACTGGGTTTCAAACCTCAGAATATTTCATTTCAATGTCCACAGTGTTGGTGCAGATGTAGACACACACACACACACACACACACACTAGGAAATAAACAGGTGATTATAACGTGGACATAAATAGATGAGAAAAGAGAGAGAGACACGATGGAACAAAGGGATATTTATAGAGATAGAGATTGAGCTTTTGTTGTGTTCAGTAAATAAGTCTGTCAACGACGAAGCTTTGATGATGGATGTGAGACGTGTGTGTGTGTGTGTGTGTGTGTGTGTGTGTGTGTGTGTGTGTGTGTGTGTGTGTGTGAGACTGTGCACATTCAGTTGTATCTACAGTGAACAAACGTGTGTAATAACCTCAGGGAAACATGCACCACTGTTTACATCCATGTTTGTGTGTTTGTGAATGTCTTTGTGTGTGTGTTGATGTGACACTTACGTGTGTGTGTGCGTGTGTGTGTGTGTGTGTGTGTGTGTACAGCAGGAGGATGAATGTGACGAGTGTGTTTGAGTGAATGTTTGGTGTGAGAAGAGAAAATGTGCCGTCCTCCACAGAACAAGACCCAAACTGTCAGTGTGAGACGGGAGGACTCAGGTCTGCTCTTTACTCTGTGTGTGTGTGTGAGTGTGTGTGTGTGAGACAGAGAGAGAGAGAGAGAGAGAGAGAGAGAGAGAAGGTAGCTCTTACTGATCAGTAACGCTCACATTGATAATATATAATATACCTTTATGAAGCTTTATCCACAGGAGAGAACTGAGGACGGGAGTTCAGACATTCATTCATTCATAAACCTCAGGTTGCCGCTCTAATGGCTTCTTAAACATTTTCAAAACTGTGCCACTATTCATTCCCATACTTCCAATTTTACTGACATCAAGCATTACAATTAAATTCTGTAGTTATAGTGAAAAAAAAACTGTGCCACATGATTATTAACCCTTTAACACCTAAGCCCTTTTTTGCTTATTTGAACCATAAAAGGGCAGAAAATGTCCTGTGAGGAAGTGATTTCACCACTTTTCCAGAAGAACATTCAATATCTGGCAGTTATTTACAACTTACTGCATATTAAAACAACAATAACTTCAATGAAGAAAAACTAAGACGCTGATTCTCCAGCTGAAATGACCGTAATAACCACGGCTCTGACGTGCAACTTCTCAGCTTTCACAAACTGTTGGATTGTGTGTGTCATTACGGTAATGCAGAGTGCAAACGTGTGCTCTGTGATGAATTTTGGACCGGGTACGAAAAGTATTATCTGACTGACTTTTTGTGATACAATATGAAGGATTTTTTTAGACACACACACACACACACACACACACACACGTCCACACTTCGGGGGGAAGTTGGTGTGATTGTGATCGCAGCAGAGTGTGTTTTTCTGTTTCCCCTGAAACGACTTCACTGAGAGATCCACTGAGGTACGACTCATTATTATGACACATGATCCATGTCCACCATTACAAATGTGTTTTTAAGAGTTTTAGAAATCTAATCATTAGAAATAACTTGACAAGGACAGAGGATCTGCTGGTCGACTGCGGTCATCTCTGGAAATCGGAATAAAAGGCATCAAATCCCATAGTCACAAGAAACTGATGTGTGCTGTAAGATCTGCAGTTTTCTCCATGGAGTTTGGTGCAAGGAGAAACTGGCAGAGGAATTATTAAGATATTGCAGATTTAAGAAGGTCTAGATTTGATCACACAAGCCTAAAATCAGTGTCTTCTTGTGTCCCACTTCTTGCAGTGGGACACTGTTGTGTACAACAATCCAGGATTTCACAGACTTCACATTCACATGGACACTTTAGCCTGAGACGACGACCTCCTCCTCCTCCTCCTCCTCCTCCTCCTCCTCCCTGGAGTGTGTGAATGTGCTGGCGCGTGGTTTCAGCATCGCACTCATCTTCATTAATGTCAATCTGTGGACAATTACCTGCAGCCTGTGAGCGGCAGCGTGCATTTAAATGTATTTTCATAAATGACATGGAAATGTATGGAGTCTCTCTCTCTCTCTCTCCCTCCCTCCCTCGCTCTCTCTCTCTCCCTCTCTCCCTCCCTCCCTCCCTCTCTCTCTGTTTCTCTCGCTCCCTCCCTCCCTCGCTCTCTCCCTCTCTCTCTCTCTCTCTCTCTCTCTCCCTCTCTCTCAGGTAACAGTGTTCACAGAGCTGAGAACAAACAAATCACCCACACTGTTCACTTACATCAGCAGAGAAATTTTGAAAAGACACTTTGACACAAGGCAGCTAAACTCACACACACACACACACACACACACACACACACACACACACACACTTCTACTGTGGCCTCACTGCACCTCTGCTGAAGGGGGGGGGGAGGGGTTTCACAGGGAGGAAGGAGCCGGGTGTCACTAGCACGGCAGTTCCCATGGCAACCTACAGGTGACTCACTCGCCCCAGTGATGCAGTTGCTGTGACAACCTGCAGTGTTTAGAGTCGCTCAGGGACTAGAACACACCGTGGGTGTTTGTTGTCGTGGGAGTGAAAGAATAGAAACACTGCAGAGCAAACACAAGCCGTGATGAGTGTGAGGGTTAGGGTTCCCTAACCCATCCACCTGCCGATTCCATCCATCCATCCATCCACCCACCCACCCACCCACCCACTAAACCCATCCATCCATCCACCTACCCACCCACCCATCCATCCATCCATCCATCCACCTACTACCCACCCATCCATCCGTCCACCTACCACCCACCCATTCATCTACCTACCACCCACCCATCCATCATCCATCCACACACCCAGCCTAAAACCACCCATCCACCCGACCATCCACACACCCATCCATCCACCACCCACCCATCCATCCATCCATCCATCCATCCATCCATCTGCCCGTCCAGAAAACTGAGATTAGATTATCAGACTAGTTAGTTTTTTTGCCACAGAATGTGGATTTGGTGACATTCAGGGTTTTCAGGGTTTTCAGGGTTTTGACCTTTGCATGGTTCAACAGTGAAACACATTTCAAATATCCAGTTAAGATGATTTCACTGAAGAAAAGTCTGAATCTTTGTTCCTACCGTTGCGGGAGCTGCTGTTGTAGCGGTGGTTGATGTCGAGTGAGCAGGGTTTGCGTGTGACGGCGGTCGTCACCGACCTGTACGGGTTGTCTTCGTCCTCCGGAAGAAAAACGTCCAGCGACGGTGACGTGATGATTTCTCCTGAAAGCTTTGAGTCCTGGAAGAAAACAGGAGAAAACAGGAAGAAAGAAAGAAAGAAAAGAAAAGTGAAATCAAACTTTAATGGCTGACATTGTTTACTGACCTAAAAACAGACAAATCGTCTTGTAAAAAAATGGATTTAAAAGAGAATAATGTTAATGATGATAATAGTGTTTGGAAAGAAAAGGAGAAACACTGACACTTCAAGTGCACAGTGCTACACTTCTGTCACCTTCACCTGCCGACAAACTTTCACCATTCAATTATGAAACGAGGCTTATTGTAGCATCTCTCACCATGGACTCAGCTCCATTCAGGTTTGATTCTCTGGGATTAGTTTAGTTTCACTGGAAACTGGAAAAAATATTGATTTAAATGGATGGTTCAGGTTTTTCTGAGGTGTGAAAATCAGTGTTTTTAGCTCACAGGTACAAACAAGCTGCTGGTCTACGGCTGCCTTGTTTGATCAGTTTGTGTCAAATAGGTAAATGAATGAATGAATGAATGAATGAATGCTGGTCATTGCTGTGGATGGCACACATGAAACTACGTCCACGTCTTGTCATTGTTGTCCAAACATGTTTTTACTCTTGTTCTAAAGTTTAAAGCCTCAGGTTTCATCACCTGGTGTCAAAGGAAGCAAAACAGCTGCCTGAGAAACAGCAAACTCCAACGACCTGATGAATTTGTCTGTTTAACATATTAAACCAGGACTTTTCTGCACAACCTTAAAATCATTAGTATCAACATTTGATCAATTCTCTTAAATCTGTGAGAGTGAAGCATGTCAGCTAAACACAGGGTCACACAGACGGTGAGTGAATAAATGGTATATTAACATCTGATCGTTACGATACCTGAACTATCACAACTGATAAATCCACACTCACACATGAAAGAGCTCATTAATCTCCAGAATATAAGATCCTTCACTTTTTTTAACCCTTCATCACCGTAACTCCTCATGAGAAAATTAAAAAAACATGGTCTGGTGATCTGAGCTGAGATTGGCACAGCGCCCCCTGTGTGACCCTCATGTGGAGGATAAAGTGGTAGAAGACGGACGGATGATACTGGAACGCAGTGAAACTTCCCTCAGATCCTCAGGACTTCAGAGGAACGAGCGTCTGATGACAGATGAGATTCAGCAACACTGAATCAGCTTCTTCAGAAACACTTCAATAACTCAAGTCAAGCAGAATTCTACAGCCGTGAAATCTAAATCAATACAGACGGCCTGATTATCAAGAGGGTCAACAATGGTGAATGAAATACATCACTCATGAGAATTTGCACACAACACAACACAACACAACACAACACAACTCAAGACTCCATCATCTCTTGTGAAAAGCTGCCTCAGTTGTGATAAACGTGGTGTTTGTGTGAATATGTTCTCCACTCATTCAGAAGCCATTACTCTTCCTGCCATCATCTGCTACTACATTACCCACACTGCACCGGGCCATCAATCATGGATTAATCATCCAGGCTGATGGAGCAATCAGTCTCTTGATGTTTTCACTCGCTCACATCACTTTTCTTTTTTAAACTCCATCAGAACTCAATTAGCCAGAAATCTGGAGCTAATGGAGACGCTGTGTTCAGGTGGTCTGGACTCAGTGACACTGATGTGACGTGACAGCCTGGTTAGCTGCACGTGTCACTCACAGACACGACACACACTCACACTTCATCTCACACAGTCACACACACAACAGCTGCTGCTGCCGCTGCTGCTGCTGCTGCTGCTGCTGCTGTTGCTGTCACTTTAAAGGGTTCATAAAAACTCATGTGACGACTCAGATTAAAGGTGCAATGAATCAGCTTCACACGAGCTAACGCATGAGCTAACGCATGAGCTAACGCATGAGCTAACGCATGAGCTAACGCATGAAAAATGTCTCCGCGTTGGCTGAACACACTCAGATAATGTGAGAGAGCATTACATGACGGCCCTGGTATACTTGCAGTATCCCACTTTACCACCGGGTGGCTTTACAAGTCTGGACACATTCCTACCAAAGAAGAAGAGAATGATGCTACAGCTCCCTCAGACACGTCTGCGTCGAGGCTCGGATGATTATCCTTGGACGACTTGTTGTCAAAATGCTGTTTCTGATTGGTGGGCGGGGTTTAATACTCCACCTACCTGTGGGGCAGATGTTCAGTTCGCACATGCGCTGTCCGTGCGCCAAATCTGGAGTGGGTTGTGTCGGCACATGCTGTGTGTGGAAGTATACCAGAGACTGACGAGGAGTCAGAAACCATCAGCGTCAAAAAGTCAATATTTTAAAGTTAATGGACAAAAGAAAGACAGGAAATTAGCACTCAACGTGCTAAAAACTAGCTACGGTTGTTTTGGTTACGTTCAGTTTGCAGAGGATTTTAAAGCTGACGTTTAAAACCTGAGATCAAACTTGAGTTCAGACTCAACAAACCTTTAACTGAGGTTCCATGTTTTAACCCTGAGAAAAAACAAACCAGACCAGATCCAGACCAGATCCAGTCCAGACGCAGGAGCACACACAACCAACAATCTACACTACAGTCCGGTGCCAGTATGGTAATATTACAGTAGTTCCATGATCAATAACAGCTTGGTGATAACAATGGGAAACTACAAAACTATAATAATTATGATTACCAAGCTATTTCCTGGTTTGCTTGTTTTTTTTTAAATAAATTCATACTGTAATATTATCTCCTTAAATTCAGAGAAACCCAGTTAACAAACCCTGAACCTGTGACGACAGCAGCTGAACATCATCACAACTAAGAAAAGCGTGAGTCTGAGGGAAGCATTCATCTCTGCGATGGTCTCTGGTGTTTCCAGTAATTACTGAGATGTCATAATGAATAAACAATGAGTTTCGTAGGATTAAAAATGCCACAGGTGAAGAAGTCTGTTAAATATGCAGTAAAGGACACACATGAGAGACAGAGACAGCGTCTCTGCAGCGTCTACAAGGAAATGACATTTAAATATAATGAAAATGAATAAAAGAAAGCCCCTTAAAGCTGGATATTATTCAGTCAAGTGCCTGAAATGATCCTTTAAAAGAACCCAATGACAATGAATCGCTCCCAGCAGTTAGTTTCTGTGTTATCTCTCATCTCTGTATAAAACCCCATCATTATTCCTGTGAGCAGCAGAGAGTGAGGCCAACGCTAACGGTCACAAAAACCACGGCAGACACAGAGAGGTCAAAGGTCTCTCTCACCACTTACTTTAGAGTTTGTGTCAGCGAATCTCCACGAGACCAGGACGAGACACAGGGACTGAGCAGGAAGAGGGAAAGAGGAAGTGGGAGAGTCGTCACGCACACGAGGAAACACAGTGGAAAATGCCTGATTTCTCAGGAGAAGGTCAATGCAGCAGGCTAAAGCACAGTGAAGGTTCAGCTACATGATCTGCTGCTCCACGTCCTCCTCAGTCTGAAGAGGTCAGAATCCAGTGTGTGAGAGTGTGCTGTGAGCTCAGTCTTCATTCATTTCCCTCCCTCTCTGAGATCACACAGAGACGACTTGTGTCTGCACTCAACAGGAAGAGCTCAGACAAACAGAGGCCTCCGCTGGCCACTAATTAGCAGCTCGTACGCAGCTTCCATCCCACTGCAGGGACGTCTGTCTGTCTCTCTGTCTCTCTGTCTGTCTGTCTCTCTGTCTGTCTGTCTGTCTGTCTGTCTGATCATGTGAGAGCTTTTGTGGCTTCTTCCCTCCGTCTGTGAGAGATCCACGTGTGTGTGTGTGTGTGAGTAACCGCGATAACGTGGTCACGTCTGAGGAACTTGTGTTAATCCTGTGACTGTCTCTTCCTCGTCTGCTCTGCTGTAAACACCTCACATATGAAGAGAGGCTGTAATTTGCTGGCATTTCCTCATGGAGACCATTTGATTAGAGAGAAAAAGGGAAGAGGGCTGGACATCAGGGAGGACAATGGACCCTCAGAGGGAGGGACGTGCGGTCCACAGAGGATCTAACAGCACTTATAATACAGAGCTGTGCATCTTCATCTGCTTTCATCTTCATCATTTTATATACAGCATTAATGCACGGGGATACTGTTTCATCGATCCACGGGAGGAGAGACAACACACACTCCGGTCCTCGGAAATCATTTTTGCAAGTTTCAGAGAAGAAAATGTGATAAATCAGTTTTTTACAGTAAAGGTAACTGGTGTGTGTGGAATTTAGCGGTTAAAATGGGAAAAATAAAAATGACAGTAGTACAGAGAGGATGTGAGAAAAACAGCATTTGATTTATACGAGACAGGAGAGAGAGAGACTGACATGAGCTCACTGAGCCTCTGTGGGACAAGCGGCGGCAAGCGGCGGCAAGCGGCGGCAAGCGGCGGCAAGCGGCGGCAAGCTGCGGCAAGCTGCGGCAAGCAGCAGCGTCAAGCAGCGGCAAGCTGCGGCAAGCTGCGGCAAGCGGCAGTCACTCTTCACAAAATAACACCCTTCACATTCTCCAGTGGCTCCACGCTTCACGCCACAGACACTGACAGTCTGACCAGACTTCTCCTGAGTCTGACTGATCGAAAAATGTTAAAGTCAAAAGTAACTTGTTTGAAAGTGTCTTTTTTTAACAAGGTTCTTTCTTGTGTTGTGAAAAAAGTTCAGGAACACAAATCTCACATGAACTGTTTTTAATCAACATGGGTCAAAGGTCACACATGTCACTCACTCAGGGACCTTCATTCATTCACCTGTCCTCCTCATCATTCATTCACCTGTCCTCATCATTCACTGCCAGAGTTTCCTGTGCGTGATTTATATTTTATTTTATTTTATTTAACTCAGTAACAGATGTGATTTTGAAGTAAAATCAAATTATTATTTTTTTTGCCATAAAACAAAGAAAATGAAATAAAAAGTCAGAATCAGAGATCAGTTGTACTAATGACCTCAGTTACTGTATGTGTCCGTCTGTACTCATCATCATCGTCATCATCATCATCATCATAGAAGCAACGGATTCAACTGAAAACTGAACACAAACAAATGACCGTTAAACCTTTAGACTGCCTATAGACCTGTGGGAGGAGTTAGACGAGCAGACACTGAGCACAGACTCATCACATCAGCATCCTGTGAACTCTGTTGACCTCGAGTAACACACGACTACAGCTTTACAGACAAACCTTTACGTCTGTTAACATTTCAAAGAAAACACACACACTTCCAGGCTGATAAAGCTCACACACACACACACACACACACACACACCTGCAGACCTGCTCCCACTCAGCTGCTTAAAAAACATTCAAAACAGAAACAAAGGATTCAAATGTGTCCATGACTGAGCAGTTCTGAGGTTTGTCAAACGCACGGCAACTTCTGTTGCTTGGCAACCCCTTCAACCCAGGTGGGTCGCTCTTTATTTTCATTTCTCTCTTTTTTTTTCTTTCAACTTGGTTTTTAAAGTCAGTAGAGAAGAAGAAGAAGAAGAGGAAGAAGAGGAAGAAGAGGAAACCTCCTCCTCTTCCTCACAGTCTGTGTTTTTACGAAGGAGGAAAAACTGCTCTTTGACGCCAGGTCACAAAAAGGGACTTGTATTTATACTGACTCATCACTACACTTTCTATTGATTTAGATTTTATAATGACTGTAAATCAGTTTGTAAAATGGAATAATCCAAATGCTGACAATAAAAACAACAATCACAGTCTGACAGCGACAGTTAAACACTATTAATCACAATATGGCCAACTGCAAGTGTGTGTGTGTGTGAGTGTGTGAAAATCTCCATTGAGATGAATTATTGATCCAAACACGTCTGAAGAGAACGTCCTTGCTTCTCACAGATCATTTTAAATAACGATGTAAAATCATATCGCAATTAGATATTTATTCAAAATCATTCAGTCAATTCAAATACAACCGTTGACTGACGTGTGATGAAAGAACAGAGTCTACTCTTTCTTTAGGTAGATTATAGAGAACAATAATAATAATCAGTCCAAGTCAAAATGCTGAAAACAGCCGAGTTAAAAACATATTTAATATCAAGTCTCTTCATCCTCAAGCTCCTCCCACAAGTTGAGCATGAATGCACAGATAATAACAACACAATTGTCCCTTGATTTTTACAGGATTGTTGAACAATATAGAATATTGGACTCCTGCACATGAATCCATGCAGAAAGTGACAGACTGGACCTTTAACCCGGATTCCCTTCACTTCTCTGAGACTTGAGTGACAGCTGGACCACAGAGGAAACTGGGCTTCCACACAACAGATACAAAGGTCAGCGCTGCACAGCAGGAACACACAGATGAGAGAGAGAGAGAGACAAAGAGCGACATGTTTCTGTAAAGACGAGGAGACACGGGATCGTCAGGGAAGCACAACACACACTAACAAGTCACACTCACACACACACACACACACACACAGGTGCCGTGAGCCAGGTCAGTGTCGGCTGCCAGCGAGTAACACAGAGGTCGGTTGTGTTGTCAAATCTTCGGCTGTTTGAGCCAAAACACGACGGATCTCAGCGCTAAACATTCACCACAGCTGAGAGCTGAGTGGTGAGGAAGGAAGGAAGGAAGGCAGGAAGGCAGGGAGGGAGGCAGGGAGGGAGGGAGGGAGGGAGGAAGAGAAAAAACCCACGAGGGAGGAAAAGAAGCACAGTTTGGACTCGGATCTCTTTTTATTTTTCTCGGGTTTTTCTGCAAACTCTCTCTACGTTCACAACACACACACACACACACACACACAAACACAAACACACACACACACACAAACACAAACACACACACACACACACACACACACACACACACACTTCATACCTTCAATCAGACAACAGCTGAAGCTCATTCAATTATTTACACAGAAATGTTTACAGGAATGTTTACAGGGACGTTTACAGGAATGTTTACAGGGATGTTTACAGGAATGTTTACAGGGTTGTTTACAGGAATGTTTACAGGGTTGTTAACAGGAATGTTTACAGGTTTGTTTACAGGGATGTTTACAGGAATGTTTACAGGAATGTTTACAGGTTTGTTTACAGGGTTGTTTACAGGGATGTTTACAGGGTTGTTTACAGGGATGTTTACAGGAATGTTTACAGGGATGTTTACAGGAATGTTTACAGGGTTGTTAACAGGAATGTTTACAGGGATGTTTACAGGAATGTTTACAGGGATGTTTACAGGGATGTTTACAGGGATGTTTACAGGAATGTTTACAGGGTTGTTAACAGGAATGTTTACAGGGATGTTTACAGGAATGTTTACAGGGATGTTTACAGGTTTGTTTACAGGGTTGTTTACAGGGATGTTTACAGGGTTGTTTACAGGGATGTTTACAGGGATGTTTACAGGAATGTTTACAGGGACGTTTACAGGGACGTTTACAGGGTTGTTTACAGGAATGTTTCCTTCTGTAAATGATTTCTTTGTATCAGAACTTTGCTCTTGTTGTCGTTCAAAGTTTCACATGGAGAAGAGATTTTTGATTATATGATTGACAGCGGGAACAAAGAGAATCCAGAGACAGCTCGTTCCCCACGTTGCCAAGGTAACCAGTTAAAGTATTCACTCACAACAATGGCAGTATCACTAACCTGTAATTTCACTGTGTGTGTGTGTGTGTGTGTGTTACTGTCAAACCCTGTGACAAACACGTATGTTATGTGTATGAAGTGATACACATTGTGTTCACACTGAAGAGGCACTGTGATGAAGTGTGTGTGTGTGTGTGTGTGTGTGTGTACCTGTGAGGGGCTGGAGAAACCCAGGTTACGGCAGCCGTTGCAGGGCGTCAGGGCCTCCCAGAATCCAGAGGGGCCACAACTCTTCTCTGCCTCGTCTTCCTCCAGAGCAGCAGTGACAGGCAGGTTCACCGGCTGCCAGAAAATGAATAAACCAGATCAAAACCAACACAGAAGAGCAGAGGATTCACTGTGAGGATCTTTAACTTGGACTGAGTCCATTTTCTTAACTGGAATTGTTTAAATTAAAAAACAAAGTTGGTGGAGATAGTCAAAGATTTAGAGTCAGAATATGGTGAAATGATGAATATTGTAGATAAATGTGTTTTTATCACACATTCACTCTGTCACTAACATTCCGTTCAGGCCGAGGTCAGAATGACAACAACATCATTTCACCATCAAAATGAACATTACTGATTTAACATTACTGATTTTAAAAAACACTTTTGTTATTTTCACAGCGATAAAAGATTTGATTCTTCATTGTGTGACACACACACATAAACATCCACACTGAAAGAAGAGGAAAAACGTTCAGGTTACACACACACTACACCGTTCACAGGATTATGATGAATTATTAATGACTAGGAACTGCATGAATGATCAATATTACATTAGTTGTGTAAAGGAAACCCTTAACCTTCAGCTTAATTAAAGGATTCTGTTTGTGTTCATTTAAACATTTAAATAAAACATCACAACAACTGACTTACTGACAGTTATTGAGTTAATGGTCAATAATCACTTTTCTGAGAATAAAGATCCAAGTGTCCAGATAAAAGGAACATGTATAATAATGCTCATTTGAATAAAAGGAAACATAATATTTTCATAAATGTTCTACTATACTAATGCTCCGACCACACACACACACACACACACACACACACACACACAGGATGTCGATGTTATAGTTAAGGAACGAGGGACAGAGGCTTAACGTGTTCATGTACGTGTGTGTGTGTGTGTGTGTTTGAGGTGTCTGTGCTGAGAAATGGAAAGAAGAATTGAATCAGACTTTCTGTAATAGAGCAAAACAACAAGCACAGACAATGTGTGTGTGTGTGTGTGTGTGTGTGTGTGTGTGTGTGTGTGTGTGTGTGTGTGTGAGATTCTCTGCTCAGCTAACGCTGACACGAGTCAGCCGATTTTTATTTAGACTCCAGGAAATCACTTTTTTTGTCCTTTGTGAGTCTTTGTGCGTGCGTGTGTGTGTGTGTGTGTGTGTGTAGTGACATCGTTACTGATCACGAAGGCGAAACACAGACAAAATAAGAAAATCTGCAACAAGAAAAAAATGTGTGCAAGCTTTGAGTGAGTGGATGATTGTTTCTGTTTCAGAGATGAATGAACGAGTGAATACTGTCCTCATCTTTACTACACTGCCCTCTGGTGTCTGCACAGACAAAGTACAAGAATATAAGAAGCTCTGTAAACATCTGGACTATTGTTGCTCTTATTATTATGAATAATAATAATAATAATAATAATACAATAAAGTATATTTTATTTATGTAAAAGGTCACAAATGAACACATTTAAAATAGTTTACAGCGATAACAGAGATATAATTCTGCTAAGTGTTGAAGGATTAAATCTTCTTTACTTTAATTTCACAGTCATGAACAGAAACAGACATTTTTATATTGTTGTATAATCTGATGATTAGTCCAAAAATATTAAATATGCACAAGTGAAAAAAAGCAGAACCAAAGAGTGTTTGTCATTTTTCTTTGATTAATGTCATTATTTAACTCATTTGTGGAAAAATATGTGTTAATTATCCTTTTTGTCAAATAATCACTCACTGCACTAATTATTGTGTGAAAGATGAAAAGTGTTGTGTCTGTTTCTCCTCACAGTCATTTAATAATGTGTCCACGACGAGAACAAACTACACTCTGCTCTAAACATGGCATTTCTTTATCAATGACACCACTTCTAAGTATTTGATTTAATGTCTATTGTTCAGGATGTAGTTTTCAAAAACACGGTTGTAGTTTTCTTAGACAGGATGTAGTTTTCTAAGACAGGATGTAGTTTTCTAAGACAGGATGTAGTTTTCTTAGACAGGATGTAGTTTTCCTAGACAGGATGTAGTTTTCTTAGACGAAGGCCCTTTCTCAATACTCAAGTATGCAAGTACGGGAGTAAAAAGTATAAAGTATATTTTCTTCTGTGTGTGTGAGAAGTCGATGAAATGAAAGCTCTATAACGGACCTTGGCGCCTGGGGTCAGCGTGCCGTTGGGTCTGTCGGGCCGGTCCTCGTCACAGCTGTCCACGGAGTGAGAGGAGATGGTGTGACAGAGCTCCTCGAACGAGTAATCTCTGTCCCGGCACTTTTTGATCTCGTGGAGCAGTTTGGACAGTTCGCTCGTCACGGCATCATCTGGTGAAGAGGAAAGATATGATATGCACGGTTCCCACAACGCAAATTCAAGGACTTTCCAGGAACAATTCCACTCAAATTCAAGGGCAGAGTGTGCCGACACAGCTTAAGATGATTGATCGAGTCAGTCCAAGTGTTTTTCTTTGATGAGCAGAGATTTTAGAATTTTCACTCTCCCTTGTTAAACTTTACTCGCTCATTGTTCTGCATGGAATCTCACAGTGTCCACAACGCTGCAGAGGCCTCGTCTACTTACATCAAGCAACCAGTAGGTGGCGTCGCATTTACCTAAATATCAACTCAACTTCCCTCCTGCACAAAAATCAAGCACTTTCAAGAACCCATGTCTATTTAGGGCAACTTTCAAGGGTGTTTTTTTTTCAAATTCTCAAACATTCCAGGACCTGTGGGGAATCCTGGAAAAGTCTCCAAAGAATGAAGCCACTTGTTATTCCCTCTGATACAAAGGTGGTAAGACAAACACTGAGGACTTCAGTTATTGTTTGGTCGCATTCTCTGTGTTCTTACCATGCTAACCTTAGTTTTATTTATGTATCAGTTTATGTTCATTTCTTTTACAGAAAGGTAAATAATTCTAATTTCCTTTTTGGTCCTTCTATGATTTTGTTTCTCTTTTTTTGCCTGATTTAACATTAAAAATCATCTTTAGACAAAAAGAGCAAACCAAAGACTTCAAAACATTCCCTCTGTTTTCAAAGTGGAACATTCCAGAAGCAGACTGTGCTAATCACATTCTCTCTCTCTCTCTCGAGGTCATCACAGGAGATCAGCTGCAATACCAGGTTTTTAACACAGGGGGCAGTAGTGGATCAAGTGTTTCTGTCCATGGAGGAATTCATTCTGCACAGATTTAAATGTTTACAGTAACATTTTCTGTTCATGATTTTCAAACCCATTTCTCAAAATAAGTGATATATTTAATTAATAAAAATTAGAACAACTTCAACTTTTTCACAGCAGTTAAACTGCAGTAACTGCAGTGGTTAGGGTTGTTTAACTGCTGTTATACTGCAGTTTAACTGCAGTATAACAGCAGATAAACAGCAGTTTAACTGCTGTGAAAAAGTTGAAGTTGTTCTAATGATTGCTGTCGTTCATACTCACTCTTGTGTCTGAGGGACGGGGAGGCAGAGGGCGAGGGGACAGAGGTTCGAGGTGCTGGGACAGGACACCTGCGAACAGGCTCCTCCACGATATTTGTCCTCTCCATCTCATCCATGATATATTCTAAAGAAACACGGAGGCAAGAGGGGCAGGAGGAGGAGGAGGAGGAGGAGGAGGAGGAGGTGAAAAGGTGGATGATGAAATGTGATGGAAATACAGTAAATAAATATGAAAACAGGAAGAGAGTGAAAAGGCTGGAGAAACTCTGAGGAGGTGTGACATGGCGGGAGGAGGAGAACATAACAACACAGCGTTGCCGTGGTGATTTTCATTCATACTGTTTCACAAACTCACTGCACGCTTTCTGCTCATAGAGCAACAGATAAATGCAGAAAAGAGAAAACAACACAAACACACTTACACAGTGCAACCATGTGGCAGCTGACCTGCTGGGCCGGCCATTTTATTAGGTACACCTGTTCTACTGCTCACTAAGCAGCCGATCACAAGGCAGCGGCTCAGTGAGGCCTGGGAACAGGTCTCAGTCTGATACTGGTCCAAATATCAGAGTCCATTACAATCCATACATCCTGGAGATCACGGAGCCGCCGACGTGACATGAGAACAAATATCATTCATCTTTGTCATCACACCGTCGGAGAACGATGTGTTTGACATGACGTTTATGAATGATCTATCATTCATAAACATCATCACCATGTACTAACCCTTTAAATCTGTGTGTGTGTGTGTGTGTGTGTGTGTGTGTGTGTCCTTTCTCATCTCCTCCCCAACAGGAAATGGCATGCAGCTGATCTTTTCACTAAGTCACAGCTGTGTCCTCCCCCCTCTCTCTCTCTCTCTCACACACACTCACACACACACACTCTGACTCCCTTATTTTCGCTGAAGTCCAAATCGAGCGTGTGATGAGATGATTTTTTGTTTCCTGACATTTAAGAAGCTACAAGTGTTGCATTCAAGTCTTTTTGTCTTATTAAAGAGTCTTCGTCAGATATTTTCACAAAAGTGCTCAAGAATTCACTTACAATCCAAAGTAGTGACATTAAAAAGACATAAACACAGGGAAGTTTATCACTTTATTACTGTCTCATTTCTCATGTTTATGCAACAATTCCTGCTTATGCTAGCTCGCTAAACCCAACGAGAAAGTCGCCAACAAACATTTTATCTTCTACACAAACGTGATTTTCTCCAATCGTACGTGATTTAAATCAGTTTCTAACGTTGCAATAATCACACAGTTCCTTCTGTGATTTGTCTTTCTTTCTTTTGTCCACGACTAAACTGTTGTCTTTGTTTCTCCAGTGGAAGACAAACTTCTCCACTGGATCACATCCATTACATTGTTCAGTACATGCCAGTGTTTCATGCTCACATTTGAGGTTAAAAGGCAAAAACAGAGACACACACACACACGTCGGCAACATTTCATCCCGCTCACGTCTGTGACGTCACTTTGAAGAAGCAGCAACTGTGTTTCTACAAATGTGTCGACATTTAAAAAACTGACCCACTTTCTCACATGTACTTCATCTGAGTGTGTGCGTGTGTGTGTGTGTGTGCGTGCACGTGTGTGTGTGAGTGTGAGTGTGTGCGTGTGTGTGTGAGTGTGAGTGTGTGTGTGAGTGTGAGTGTGTGCGTGCGTGTGTGTGTTTTACCTTGAATAAGAGCAGTGATCTGTTGGGACTTTGGTGCAGGATGTTCTCTCAGGATCTCCAGCGCTGTTCTGCCTTTACTATCTGTCAGATTAGTGTCGATCCCTACACATACACACACACACACACACGCACACACACACACACACACACACACACACACACACAGTCGTAGCATGTTAAAGGTGAAAGCACAAACCCGCTGCGTGGCGGAGTTTCAAATGATTCAATCAAATCCCGTTCACATCAAGGTTAGAATAGTTTTTTATTTGTTGTAAATAGTTATTTTCTGCCTGTTAAAACAAATGTGAAGAATTCTTGAAATGTTTGACAAACATTTCAAGAATTCATCTTGAAAGAAAAAGGAGAAACGGGTTTATTTCAGCTGTTTCACGCGACTGACGATAAAACTGATAGATAGATAGATAGACTTATTTAAATAATTACTTATTATTACTCTGTACAAATACAAGCACATTTCCAGCAGCAAAGGGTTAAAGTTCAGTGAATGTGGACAGTTCCAGATCCAGGAAGTAGCGCAGGAAACAGGAAGCGTGTAAGGGGCAACAGTGTCCACCTCTGTCCGCTCTGTACTTTTATTCATTCACATTCATATTTACATTCTTGCTGCTCACAGTCTCACACTGTGGCACTGATTGTTATTAAAGACTGAGGGAGTGTCCACTGCAGCTCAGTGATGTCTTCTAGACTGTTCTATTTGTTATATATTAGTCCTAACACATTTAAATTAAAATGTTTCACGACCTTTTTGGATCTTGCACCAGGTAAATTCTCCATATGACAAATAAAACAAAAAACTTATTATAACCTTCACACACACACACACACACACTTCTAAGCCCACCTGAGTCCAACAGAAGGCGAACTACATCCATCTTCCCAAAGAGAGCGGCCTCATGGAGGGCACTGCCATGTTCTGTCTGAGAGAGACAGACAGACAGACAGACAGACAGAGAGACAGACAGACAGACAGACAGACAGAAAACAAACAGATGATAAATGTGTGGACAGCGGTTGATGATAATAAATTCTAACAGTTGAATCATTTCTGACTGTGGAAACAAGAAGGTGAATGATGTCATCAGATGTGATATCAGACGGATGCTTCACTATGAACAGCCTGTAAACATGTAAATGTTAAATGTTAAATCAGCTGACTCAGGTTTTCACAGTTGGACAATGACTCAGCACTTATGTAACATAATATATAGATAGTGGAGTGGACTGTCTCCATTACACTGATATTACTGTCATCAGTGAATCATCGGCGGTCATTTGTCTTCACCTTAATGAAGACAAATGACCTGTGATGACGACACTACAGAAGACGTCTGTGAGAGAAGGTCACATGACGAAGGTCACATGACGCCCGAGAAAATGCTTTTAAACAGAGACATTTGACCCTCATGGGAAACTCCTGTTTCCAAGAGGAGGACGAGAAGAGGAGGACAAACATCCATTTTGTGGTGTTCTATCCTCAGGGGGGCGCTGTGGTAATAAATAATGGCATTTAATGTTGAAAGCTGCAGCTTCCAGACTGAGGTTATTTTGTGTTGGTTTGTGTTAGTTTGTGTCTCCTGAAGGACAAAGATTGACAGCTGTTGTCTCACCACACAGTTGACGTCCATGCCGGCCTCCAGCAGAGTCTGCACGGTGCTGTGGTGTCCGTTCCGTGCAGCCAGGTGAACGGGAGTGTGTCTGCGAGTGTGACTGCTCATCAGGTTAGGGTGAGCGCTCACCAGCATGCGCACCACCTGCGTGAACACATATGAACAGGGTGTTAATAATCTTTAATAATCTTTAATAAAACTTTAATAATGTGCAGTTACACTGGAAACACGTCAGGTTTGATCAAAACACTAAAGTCACTTCAGGAAAAATCTTTTTCTTTCTTTTAAATTGATCATGAATCAATATTTCACTGAAGATAACATGCGTGTTTTTCATATCATATTATATTACACTACATCATACCATAACCTTCACTGTTCATTTTTAAATGTATCTTAAAACCCATTTTTACGTAGATTTTTAACGTTTTTATTGTTTTAATTTGTGTTGTTTGTGTGTTTTCTGGACTATTTGATTGTTTTACAGTCTCGGTCTTTAATTCTTAATGTTTCTATATTTTATTGAGAAATAAAGTTGGATTTGGATGAAGCTACAAACATGCTTATGCATACAGGGCTTTTTTAATCTTTTACAAAAACAAAGTAATTGAAACAAAACAATTGTCATTATTATTATTATTACTCATTTATTGTGAAAAGAATTGCTTTTAATGTTGTAGCGGTGTCTGACTTCCTGTCCCACTCCAAAATAAAACACTCACATAGAAGTGAAGTCCTGTCGATAAAAAATAGATATTTGAAGGTAAAGATTCAAAAAGTTCAAAGTTCAAAGCCACGTTTATTTGCGTGCAATAAATAAAAAAAATGTGTGATTTAAATTTTGACCTAAACAACGTTGATGATCATAAATGTTGGGGAACATTTGAGCTGCAGGAAGCTCATGAATGTTGAGATGGCGTCACTGACCTGCAGGCGTCCGTACAGCGCTGCCAGGTCCAGAGGCGTCTCCTGCTGACTGTTCCTCATGCTGGGGTCGGTCAGCTCCTGCAGCAGCACTGAAACCACCTCTGAGTGTCCGTACTGGGCCGCGCAGTGAAGCGCTGTTTCCCTCTCGTGGTTCTGTTCAAAAATAAAGACATGAAGAGAGGAGGAGGAGGAGGAGGAAGAGTGGATGACGAGATGAAGAGGAAGAGAGGTGAGCAAAGGACAGAAACATGATACGGGTGGAGGATGGAGGGAAGGAGAGAGGAAACCATATGACCTTATGACATAATTACTGCTTTCATCACAATCAGAAAATAAATATGCATTTATTAAGACTGGAACTATTACTCCATTAATCCATTATTAATTATATTATTAAACATGAATATTAAACATCTATTTTGGTATTTTTCAGCCTCTTAAATGTGAATATTTCCTGTTTTTTCTGCTCCATAAACCAAAAAATAATTATATATATATTATATATAATTATATATATATCATATTATATTATATTATATATATACACCTGCATTTATTCATTTACATATTTGTTTTAATAACCAATCACACTTCCACTAACACACTTTAATGTAATTGCTTGTTTAGATTGTAAACTGTTTTTAAATGTATTTAATAACTATTTATTTAATAATGAGTCACTGAATTAACGCCTGGAGACAAATTCAATGGAATAAGAATAAAAGAGTAAAATAAAACGGTAATTATGCAGCGGCACAGAAATGAGCGTTGATTATTAATTATTCATATATATAGAATTGATGAAATCATTCAAACAAGCTCTCTGCTTGTTCTCTTTCTCTCAATGTTTCACAAGAAATCCTTCAAGTGTTTTCTGGACTAAATAAGACATTTTTACAAGGTTTGGGGAAAATCATTTGTCTGAACAAAGAAGAGAGATTACATCTTAACTTCATGTGTCGACTGTAACAATCACAAACCACAGCATTGATCAAAAAGAAAAGAAAACACTGAATATTTCATGATGTCATTTACAGATTTGTGATAAAGTCTCTTTGACTCTCTTCAAGATTCATTCACTTACTCTTCATCATTTCACTTTTCTGCTGCATCATTTGAAAAAGAATTTTTAAAAGACTAAAAACTCTTTTTTACTTTGTGGTGTTTACTTTTTAAATGTTATTGTGAAACACTTTGACTGTGAAGAAGTGTCGTCACTGTGAATGAAGATTGTTTCTCAGCTCATTCATCTGCTTAAATAACAGTCAAATAATGTAGAAATATGGAGAAAAGAACAGCTCTGCTCTAACATTAAACAATCAGCTGTTCTCTATGCCAGTTTCACTCAGGTCCAGATCTGGTCTGAAGCCTCATGTAGATCTGGTCTTAATCCATGTCCATGTTCAGACGTACAGACACATCACAGGACTGAGTTCAGTGTGGTCTGTACCTGCTGGTTGACCCGGCAGTGAGACGGTCCGTGGTGGACGAGGATACGGACGATGTCCACGTCTCCCTTCCAGGCAGCCAAGTGCAGCGGGAAGCAACCTTTGCTGTCTGGGACGTTTGTGGACGCTTCAAACTGAAGCAGCTTCAGAACCACGTCTCTGAAACACAGAAGCACGTGAAGCAGATATAAAGTGAAGCAGCTTCAGAACCGCGTCTCTGAAACACAGAAGCACGTGACGCAGATATAAAGTGAAGCAGCTTCAGAACCGCGTCTCTGAAACACAGAAGCACGTGACGCAGATATAAAGTGAAGCAGCTTCAGAACCGCGTCTCTGAAACACAGAAGCACGTGACGCAGATATAAAGTGAAGCAGCTTCAGAACCGCGTCTCTGAAACACAGAAGCACGTGACGCAGATATAAAGTGAAGCAGCTTCAGAACCGCGTCTCTGAAACACAGAAGCACGTGACGCAGATATAAAGTGAAGCAGCTTCAGAACCGCGTCTCTGAAACACAGAAGCACGTGACGCAGATATAAAGTGAAGCAGCTTCAGAACCACGTCTCTGAAACACAGAAGCACGTGACGCAGATATAAAGTGAAGGAGCTTCAGAACCGCGTCTCTGAAACACAGAAGCACGTGACGCAGACATAAAGTGAAGCAGCTTCAGAACCGCGTCTCTGAAACACAGAAGCACGTGACGCAGATATAAAGTGAAGGAGCTTCAGAACCGCGTCTCTGAAACACAGAAGCACGTGACGCAGACATAAAGTGAAGGAGCTTCAGAACCGCGTCTCTGAAACACAGAAGCACGTGACGCAGACATAAAGTGAAGCAGCTTCAGAACCACGTCTCTGAAACACAGAAGCACGTGACGCAGATATAAAGTGAAGCAGCTTCAGAACCGCGTCTCTGAAACACAGAAGCACGTGAAGCAGATATAAAGTGAAGCAGCTTCAGAACCAGGTCTCTGAAACACAGAAGCACGTGACGCAGATATAAAGTGAAGCAGCTTCAGAACCGCGTCTCTGAAACACAGAAGCACGTGACGCAGATATAAAGTGAAGCAGCTTCAGAACCGCGTCTCTGAAACACAGAAGCACGTGACGCAGATATAAAGTGAAGCAGCTTCAGAACCGCGTCTCTGAAACACAGAAGCACGTGACGCAGATATAAAGTGAAGCAGCTTCAGAACCGCGTCTCTGAAACACAGAAGCACGTGACGCAGATATAAAGTGAAGCAGCTTCAGAACCAGGTCTCTGAAACACAGAAGCACGTGACGCAGATATAAAGTGAAGCAGCTTCAGAACCGCGTCTCTGAAACACAGAAGCACGTGACGCAGATATAAAGTGAAGCAGCTTCAGAACCAGGTCTCTGAAACACAGAAGCACGTGACGCAGATATAAAGTGAAGCAGCTTCAGAACCGCGTCTCTGAAACACAGAAGCACGTGACGCAGATATAAAGTGAAGCAGCTTCAGAACCGCGTCTCTGAAACACAGAAGCACGTGACGCAGATATAAAGTGAAGCAGGAAATCCACATGATTTGAGTGAAGGGTTCTGTTGTGAGGTCACATGACGCAGAACAAGTGCAGACATGTTTGTGTTGAAAAGGATTTTCTGTGTTTAACAGAATGAAAAGGTTTACCTGTGTCCGTTGAGTGAAGCGTGATGCAGCGGCGTGTATCCTGAGCTGTCTGTGCAGTTCACGTTCAGGCCTTTCCACATGCTGCAAACACACACACACACACACACACACACACACACACATCATGTAAAGAGGGTGAGACACAGTTTTTATTTTCTTGGTCTTTTATTTGTATTTGATTTAGTTTTCTCTCGTCTTTGCTGCAGTTGCTTTTATAAGACAAGGAAACAAGGAAACAAGGAAACAAGGAAATGACAAAGTGCAGAGAGACTCATGTTCCTGGTGGAAGGTGCCAAAGTTATCTTACTATATTTTAAATAATAAAAAAGAGGATATAACTCTATAACTAAGGAAGTTCAAAGTGATTGTTGTTCTTGGTTGTTTTTGGAATATTTAGATCAGACTGTCAGATTTCAAACTAACACCAGTGATCACAGCGTTGAAAACGTTAAATAACAAAGTTAAATTCATTCACTCTTTAAACTGATTACACACACACACACACACACACACACACAAAGCCAGGGGCATCCCTGCCCGCTCTCTCCTCCACATGAACTCTTCCTCGGCCGTCACAGAGCAGCAGTGATGAGGTCACAGTCTCACTGTGTTACTGAGACACAGAGAGACCGTGACCTGTGACCTGTGACCTCATCACAGGTCACAGGTCACAGTCTCACTGTGTTACTGAGACACAGAGAGACTGTGACCTGTGACCTGTGACCTCATCACAGGTCACAGGTCACAGTCTCACTGTGTTACTGAGACACAGAGAGACCGTGACCTGTGACCTGTGACCTCATCACAGGTCACAGGTCACAGTCTCACTGTGTTACTGAGACACAGAGAGACTGTGACCTGTGACCTCATCACAGGTCACAGGTCACAGTCTCTCTGCAGGATTCAAATCCTCTTCACACCTTGACTGTGACTAATTCATTACAACATGAAAACAGCAGACAGGTCTGTGAAACTCCATCCCATAATAATCCACGACTCAAAGTGATTAAACTGCATTTATATTCCATCATTCAATGTAAATGAATGTTTTAAACTGCTGTAAATATGTACAACACTAACCTGAAGAGTAAATATGAACAAGTGAATAAATCAAATAAATCACAGACGCGTGTGTGTGTGTGTGTGTGTGTGTGTGTGCACTGACCTAACAGGTTGTTAAAAGAGAAGATGAGAGCAGAGTTTAACATTAAAGCAGTTCCACTTTACTCTCTTTAAAACTGAACTACTTCCAGACGTCCAGAGTGTGAAAAACAGTGACATCTAGTGGTGAGAGACGACTTTACTTTTCTCCTTCATCTGTGAGTGCCGTTATTTTACACTTATATTAAACGTTAAAGAAATATTAATAAGTGTCAGGATCAGCAGTGAGATCACAGAGGAAATATAAACACCAATATCACATCAATGTCTCATTTAACACAAACTGTGAAAAGATCAAAGACATAAACACATTCTCTGGGTATGAGAGCTGTGATCATGTGATGTTAGTGTCATTATTATGTTTGTCATCTTTATCTCTTTAATCTCAGCTTCTATCTGCACTGATATCACAAATCAACTGTGAAACTGCTGCACAAACATCCATTCACACGAGGAGCGCACCAACAAAGATGCTTTCATGCACGCGCACACGCGCGCACGCACACACACACACACACACACACACGCGCGCGCGCACACACACACACACACAGTCAAAGAGTCAAATAAAACCTTCATAAAACGAGACCTGCACAAATAAATGTCGTCACTTTGTGCAGGTCTGTGTACACACTGTTCTCACTGTGTGTGTGTGTGTGTGTGTGTGTGTGTGTGTGTGTGTGAGCCTCACTGTGAGTAGAGGGAGGTGTTGCGTTCACAACACCTTCATGTTTCGTACAGAACACCGTCATGTTGCGTGTTCACTGACACAAACACAAACACAAACACCGATGGTGTGGCCTTCCACATGGTTCAGGAACACGAATGAAAAACAAACTCCAGGCAGATCCTGTATGAGTTCATACATGAGCAGAGTTTAAATCATTACAGTGACACTGAAATCACTTTGATCTCGTTGGTGGTGGAGACCAAAGCAGAGGAAAACAGCAGAGGACGTGCTTTAAAACACACTCACTGAGCCTGAAACATGCTACTTTTTGACTTCCTGCTCTGACGAGGTTCAGCTGAGCTGATACATAACTGTGACGTCATCAGACTGCCGGCCTCTGATTGGTCAGAAAGTGTCGTCACTAAAGCCAACAAAGTCCGACTGTAGGTCAAAGTTTAACAGACAGAAAATCCTGAAAACGTTCATCAAAGCAAACGTCTTTATGTTCACTGGGATTTCAGATCAGTGACTGAAGGACTGAACCATTCGGTCAACTCATCTGAACTAATGATTCTAATGATTCTAATGGTTCTAATGATTCACTTTCACCAAAAACGACTGCTTGACAAGTCACGAGTTTGTGTTTGTGTCGCAGAGAAAACCACGTCACCACAGTTTCACGCAGTCTAATCTCTGGTTTTACTTAATCTTTCCTCTTAATATTTCCACAGTTTCCCTTTGATTGAGCTTCGCTGTGATTCATTGGATTTGGATGCACCATGATTGTGTCCACGGCAGCTCAAACACACAACAGTCACACAACAGTCACACAACAGAGTCTCCATGAAGCCGGCCACAGCCAGCACAGCTGAAATGGAATTAGGAGGCAACATGTGATGAGATCCTGGAGGTGAGCTGCTGCTGCTGCTGCTGCTGCTGCTGCTGCTGCTGCTGCTGCTGCTGCTGCTGCTGCTGCTGCTGCTGCTGCTGCTGCTGCTGCTGCTGCTGCTGCTGCTGCTGCTGCTGCTGCTGCTGCTGCTGCTGCTGCTGCTGCTGCAGGAACGCAGACTCTTAGTGGATTAGAACATGTTCTTACTGGAGGAAAAGTGCTTTAAAACAAAGCTGCAGTGTGTAACTAACAACAAAAGCAAATAAGCATCACATTAAATCCACATTTGAATGAATAATGGAAGTAAACAGTCACTTTTCTTCAGTTAAACAGATCTGGTGACGTATCAGCGTTGTTTTATTAACAAGGCAATGATTTGATTCATTTCCTTTAGTGTTCAGTGTTTAGTTCAATGTGACTACATTCTGTATTATAATGAAGATTCAACTTTTGAAATGTAAAATAATTGTGGTTTTCACTGAGCTGAACGAGCTGAATATGCTTGATATAAATGTGTGAGCCTTCAAGCAATTAAAAAACATACGAGGGCAGAATTCTCACTCTTCAGATGTCTCATTTTCATTATTTCTAAAAGACGACGCAGAAGTATGTAGCCTTTCAAGTGGTAAAAAAAAAAAAAAAAGAAGCACTTTCTCATCTTATGGACGTTAAAGTCGCAGAAAAGTTGAGTCAACATCAAAGCACAGCATCGTCTTCAAAGGAAAGGAGCCAAGACGCCGAGAAACACCTTCATCGTCCCCGATTCTTCTTGTCCAACGAAACAAGGGACGTGCGAGACGACCGAGTTCAGACGCCTCATCAGACCAATGCACCAGATAATCTGAGATAATCTGAGATAATCTGAGATAATCTGGGATAATCTGTGAAACTTCCCTTCTGAGTCAGTGTGAATGAGTGAACAAAGATGTGTGAATGAATGAGTGAATATAGATGTGTGAATGGGTGAATGAATGAGTGAATAAAGATGTGTGAGTGAATGAGTGAGTGACTAAAGATGTGTGAATGAATGAGTCAATAAAGATGTGTGAATGAATGAGTGCATAAAGATGTGTGAATGACTGAGTGAATAAGGATGTTAATAAAGATGTGTGAATGAGTGAAAACTGTAGTAAAAACTAGAAAGGTTCTATATAAATACAGACCATAATAGCAACTCTTCTTCTGATTTGCTAACGAGTAACAAAGAGAGTTGAGGGAACGTTCAAGTTACTAGAAACATAAAGTACAGATGTGTGAATGTTACATTAACACACATAGTTGTTGAATGTTCTAGAATTAAAAATCTAAAATACATCCCATAAACACACAAAAAACTCCTTCAATACGACACTTTCAATACGAGGTCAAGAGGTCACGACTCCTATCACAGGAAGTCATTTATCTTTACAATTATCTGGAGGACTCTGTGTGTGTGTGTGTGTGTGTGCGACCCACTGCCCCCTGACACACACACACACACACACACACACACATGCTGACCCCCAGTCTTTACACAGACACACACAATCATTAAAACAAGGCATGAGTAATCGATAGCTGCACTACATCCCACTGGGATTTAGGGAGTGTATTGATGAAGTCATTGATCATTTGGTTGGTGGTTTACTCAGCTGTGTGTGTGTGTGTGTGTGTGTGTGTGTGTGTGTGTGTGTGTGTGCTGGTGTAAACAGGAAGCTGATTCTCTGTTAGCCTAGTTTCAGAAAGCACTACTACAAACAAGTAGTGACTGACTGAGACAAGTTCTCCATAACAAAACAATCACTAGAACGTCATCTTTTTAGGAACCAAATAACTACACAGAATATTATAATAATATTATTATTATTATTATTATTATTATTATTATTATTATTATTAAATCTAACAAATGCTGGTTAAAGTGATTTAAATCTAACTTATTGTTTGAGGACGTGACCATGACAGATGTCATCTTTACACGTTAAAGTTAAAGGAGACAAAAGCGTGAAGTCGAGGTACCGGACGCCATCTTTAAAGTGGGCAAACAAATCAAGACCAAACCTTGTGGATTGACAGACAGGCAGACAGACAGACAGAGGCAGACAGACAGAGGCAGACAGAGAGACAGTCAGTCAGTCAGTCCAGATGTGTGTGTGCGTGTGTGTGTGTGGCTCATGTGCATTGACGCTGTAAAACCACTGATCATGTGACTGTTACCAAACACAGATTATGACTAAAAAAAACAACAAAAACTTTCAAAAACATGAATTCATCATAAAGTAAATAACTATCATTTATCACTATCAGGGTTTTTGTAAAAAGTTCCCGGACAACAATAATAATTTGATTTTAGCATTAACAATATTATTTCAGTTCAAAACATCAACTTATTTTATAATGAAGCAGCTGTCACATAAACCTGTCGCCAAAAATGTAGAATATGAACAATTCTATGTTTTCTTTGTCAATACTTGACTTTTTAGTGTCGTTATCACGTTTCTACACATGAACCAAAGTGTCCAGAACTTGTCACGTGTACTCACAGATTACAGATTACAGATTACAGACGACTGCACAATGCATTGCGTGACCTTTTCATCACACTCACTGTGAGTCAGGACAACTTTACTATTATTTAATAGTCATTTGATCATCAGGTGAGAAACAGTCACATCGAGTCATCTTCATTACAATTATGATTATCATGCAGGTGCACATCTAAAGCAGCATCATCATCATCATCATCATCATCATCATCATCGCCGACGTCGTGATGAAAAGCAGCGAAGGCCTCGACGATGAAGTGTTTACTTGGAGGTGAAACATGAGACAAAGAAACTGGTTCACTCGCTCACAAACTAAACATTTACATGACTTTGTTCTGTGCGTGTGTGTGTCAGGGCAGTAGCAGGGAGCCATCATGACCATATAAGGTCTGACAAGCTTTGGTTTTCCATGTTTCCGTCTCTCACTTCTGCAGATTTATAAACAATGAGCGACCTCCCTCAGGAAATTCTTTGCATTTTCTTCCCACATATACTCTATTATATTATATTATATTATATTATATTACATTATACTATGTGTGTGTGTGTCAGCTGCTTGTGTGAGTCATGTACTACGTTTACTTAAACAGCAGACCTGCGTTTTTGGGCTTTAGCCACTTTATTAGGTACACACGTGTCACTGTTTAACACAAACGTATCAGCCATGGTCGAGACCAGCTGATGTAAGTGACTGTGTACCTAATAAAGTGGCAGGTCAGTGTTTAAAAGAGGACAAATGTGTCGTCATGACATGAACTTATTACCCCATCATTTCATTTGACTGCTCTGAAACCACAGAGGTAATCCACGCAGGTGTCTCCAGATTATCCAAGAGATTAAAGAGGGGATTTCAGAGGAAGACTGACATCATTGTATGGAAACCAGCTCAGATTTAGAGATTCAGAGGAACTTATGTAAAAAGCAGGGTTACATTTTTCCAAGCAAACAAATTCAACTTGTCAAAAGCACAAAGGAGACAGTGTAGCATGTTGTTTGTGAGGAGCCAAATAAATATTCATGTTTTTCAGGATAAATATTTACAAGCGTGTCAAACTCCTGACGACAATCTTCAGTTCATGTTGTTGTGGTGTGTGTGCGCGCGTGTGTGTGTGTGTGTGTGTGTGTGTGTGTGTGTGCGTGTGTGTGTGTGTGTGCGTGTGTGTGCGCTCCTCACCAAACACCAGGCACAGTTCCCAATGTTGTTTGATGTGTTGACTCCGTTTGGCAGAAAGAAGCATGAAAATAAAGCTTGTTCTGTTTCTTTAGTGAAGAGTAAAGAGCTTTAAAAACAACAGAGGAGTATTCATGTGTTCATGTATCTCACCATCTCTGCTTTCATACGTTTATCATTATATTCAATAATAGTTACAGTGAGAGTGGTTTTCTACAGTATTCTAAAGTGTAATAGGACTTGTTAAAGTGTGATGAGTGGGAGACACAACTATGGATGTATGACTATTGATTAACACGTACATTTACACTCCAGTTATATACTTTATTTATTTTATTATTAGGAAGTCAAATCCTGAACGTGAAGGGAAACTCTATTGATTCTGTAATGAGAGGAAATGAAACTCTCATCATCCCTGAGGGGAAAGTGAAGTGTGTGTCGGTCAGTGACTCATCAGTCCGTCTGTCAACGAGTCAAAGTGAAGACAAAAGCAAGTGGAAGCAGATCGATTAGCTGTAACGGGACAAGTTAGACGTAGGAAACGTTTATCTGCTTTATACACATCTATCATGACTCAGCTCCATCTGAGCCCATACTGTGACGTCATCAGACTGCCGGCCTCTGATTGGTCAGAGAGTCACTGAAGATTCAAAGCAACAACGTCCAACTGCAGATCAAGGTTAAAAAGACACGAGTTCATCTGCAACATTTAGTTAACGTCTATAACAGACGAGTCAGCTCGTTCACCGACAGGAAGTGATTCTAATGATTCTAATGATTCTAATGATTCTAACGATTCTAACGATTCAGCAAAATGTTTGTGTCGCGTATAAAACCACGTCAGGGCATAATATAATATAATATAATATAATATAAAATATAATATAATAATATACCATTACTACTAAGGAAAATAAGATCAAATCTGTTGATTTATGAGCTTTACAGATGTTTTACAGCTGGACGCAGTCATGCTGTGTCCTGTTTTTAAGCTAAGCTAAGCTAAAACAAGGAGGCTTCTCATGTGCACTGTTCATGTATTCATACTGTTCATGCATTCACGCTGTTCATACATTCATAGTGTTCATGCATTCATGCATTCATGCTGTTCATGCGTTCATACATTCATAGTGTTCATGCATTCATACTGTTCATACATCACTCGTCCATGTGTCGCTCTGTTGTTCTTGTTGCTCTTTCCCAAACTTACTCACTATTCTCCTCCTTGTTCACACACACACACACACACACACACAGAGAGACACACACAAACACACACACACACACACACGCGTGTGCTGCCAAGTTGTGTTCACACACAGCTGCACACAATTATCCACCACAAAAAAGGTATTGAAGCCATGAGTGTGTGAGCCAAGCTATTTATCACAGCTATCAAAATAGCTCGTCCCTGAACTGTGTGCGTGTGTGTGTGTGTGTTTACATACTGTTCATGCATTCATACTGCTCATGCATTCATACTGTTCATGCATTCATGCGTTCATAGTGTTCATGCGTTCATACTGTTCATGCATTCATACAGAACAGGGACCCTCTGCTGACGATGAGCCTGACTCTGTCCTGGTTTCTCCTCAGAGTTTGATTTCTTTGTCACTCCCAGCTGCAAATGTGTGGGTGTGTGTGTGTGTTTGTTTTTAACTACTGCTCACACACACACACACACACACAGACGTTATTTCACAAAGATAACGTCATGTCAGGGGACAATGACATCATCATCCTGCCGGCCTGTGATTGGTCAGACAGTGACATCACTGCAGAGTCATGAGCGCGACGTCTTTCATTGATAAGGAAACATCTGAATTTTTGATTTTTTTCAGTTCAAATTGAAAATGTGCATAAATAATGCTGACTCTGTATTTACAGCTCAGTCAAACAGAAGCAGGTCCTGAATGTTTAAATAAGAAAGATCAAATCAAAGATAATGGCTCTATTCTTCACAAGTCCTCTGCACAGACTGATTTTAGCCTCTTCTCAAACCACAGAGCTGATAAAGGAGAAGATTATTACATGAGAGGCAATTCATTTAGCTCAATTAAGCCATAGAAGAAACACGAGTGGCCTCTGGGAGGTTTCATTCTGTGACTGGTGTGTGTGCGCGCTTCATTATCCAGAGATATCTGTGTTTTTATTACTTATATTACATGAAAAAGCCGCTCTCTCTCTCTCTCTCTCTCTCATGAAACAATGTGACACGCATGAATAAATTCTACTGCATCTCTGTGCTGAGACACAAATGACCCTCACATGCATTTCAGCCATGATTCTTTCTGTAAACAAGTGAGAAAGTGAGAAAAAGAAACCTTGAAAGTCATCACATCTCTGTGGGTGTGCGAGCGAGCTGGTGGAGGACGACTGACAGAAAAACCCATTGAAAATGATTTCTGTTAAAGTTAAAGTTATGTTTTGAATGTCAGAGTGATCTTTCATCATAAGACTCCAACCTAATCCTGCATCTGTGATCCACATCAGTTCATCATCTGCATATAGATTGACCCTATTATTCCATAACCACGCATTTCTAACTGGTATGAGAGCAGATGTGTGGTTTGAGGCAGAGCCGCGTTTGTGTTCTGTGGACATTCCATTGTCGGGATAGTTTTGACCTACATCATCTGTTGTGGTCCGTGTGTGCACAGAAGCTGATTCCAGCTTGTTCAGTAAATGCAAAACATCAGAACGGTGCAAAGGCACAAAAGGAGAAGAAGCTTTTCAGCATGAAACTCACAACAGCAGAGGAAACAGCCAAGTTTAAAATGAATGAGGAGCGTCAGGTTTGCAGCGAGCACCTTTGACACTCTTCTTGTTTTGCTTTGCAAATACAAGACGTCTCTGTCCCGCTTCACTCAGCTTCTTATAATCTCAGGCACAACGGTGGAAACACAGCGTGGTGTCATTTAGAGTGTGTGTGTCAGGCCGTTTAAAGAGGAACAACACACACACACACACTGAGAGAAAAGTACACACAAACAAGAGCCAATTACAGAGTAACATACAATTCTCTGTGTGTGTGTGTGAGCAGAGTGTGTTATTATATATGCAAACAGGCTTGCTGTTTTTACACATACTATAAATACACAAACACCATCGTGTCGTGGAAGATCCTGCACAGCTCTGACGACCTCACTGGCTCATGTCTGTGCTTATTAAAGAAAACCCAAGCGACATAAGAAAAGTGGAGTTTGATGTAAAAGTCACAGCTGTGAGAGCGTTATGAAACAAAGAGCGCACACAGCTCATGCTTCAGTAACTCTAAAGGCTATTTATGAACTTTAATGTGCTCTCAAGCTGTGAAAATCATCCATGTAAATCCAACCTCACTTTCAGGAATTAAAAATAAATTCAACCAATTTGCCTGCACGGCTCTCTGCACTCATGTTTACTCTGTTCCTGTCACGCACCGACACATGGTGGGAAACGACCGCTCGTCCTCGCTCAGATGAGGCCGGAGGGAGGGAGGGAGGGAGGGAGGGAGGGAGGGAGGGAGAGGGAGGCCAGCGTGGGAAACCCCCACACAACAAGACTTCATCTCACTGCACTACCTTTACACATCATCATCATCAAAACAGATAAATGAATGATCTGTCCATGATGGATGGATGGATGGACGGATGGATGGATGAAGGACAATCTCTGAACCGCTCAGTTCCATCCTCTGAGGAAGAGTCAGGTTCTGGACGTGCTCATCATCATCATCATCATCATCAATCACTTACTGCCTTCAGCAGACACTTTTATCTAAAGCCAGAGAAGAAGTCTTGGAAAGAACAGTGGACTGACAGACGGTGAGAGTGCTGAGGTGGATCCAAGTGCAGAAGGAGATAGTGCAGGGGAGGGGCTAAGGTGCAGGGGAGGGGCTAAGTGCTAGGACAGAAGGTGCTCCTGGAAGAGCTTCTTGAAGACAGACAGGGACGTCCCCCGTCCTGGTAGCGCTCAGTAGATCATTCCACTAGCGTGGAACCACACATGAGAAGAGTCTGGATGGTCTTGTGCAGGGTGTTGGCACCGCCAGACCATAATACTTTGATGAAGGGAGTCGTCGAGGGGTAACGGAGAGCGTTTAGGAGAGCGTTTAAGTCGGCGGGGGCACTGACTCTTATTTCCCTCTTAATGGAAACATTATTTAAAAAGACCTCATGAATTAACACCAGGTTCATTTTTCCATAGATTTCTCATAAAGTTCTTTTTGTGAGCAGCAGAGTCGCCCCCTGGTGGCTAACAGCAGCTTCTGTGCTACGTCCTTCACAGCATGAAGCCTAATCCACGACTTTCACATCTATCTGCATATAAATGAAGATCAACTCAAACAGAGTGTTTAACTTTATCTTCACTTGTGTTCTACAAATGAAGTTTAAATGTATCTTCTATCTATTCTGAAATGTTTTCATGCAAAGACGAACGTTCTAATCGACTCGGCTTCTTCTTCACTCACAGCTGTGGATCTTCTTGACTTGGATTTCCCCTCCACCTCTCACTCTGTCATCTACCTCCTACTCATCCATCCTCTTCTCACTTCCTCTCTCATTTAACTCCATCACCATCCTCCTCCTGATTAATTGCATGAGTTATCCAGCGCTCCTCTTGTCTGTCTGTCTATCTGTCTGTCTGTCTGTCTGTCCGTCCTCTAACGACAGAGGAAGAGGAACAGTGTGAGAGAGATGTCCATGTCCTCACTTAGGACAAAGACAAACACTGAATCATAGTGAACATGATCTCTGTGGTTATGGAGAATATTAACACCTGATGCTTTTTCCCACTTGAATGACTTTTATAAAGAAGCCACAGTGCAGAGCTCCACAGAGGAGACTCACGCAGAGTTAAATCCATGAAGATCCATATGAATGATTGATGAAGCCAAACACAGGCAACACACACACACACACACACACACCATCACCATCACCATCACGCCTCCTCACGGTGGCTCATATGAGTTCTGCTGAGGCTGCAGCGCCAGAGCCGGGTTTACAGCAGCGGTCGCAGCACACTGGTGTAAATGAGATAAAGACAGAGACTCACTGACCCACACACTCACACTCACACTCACACTCTAACCCCAAAAACAACTTCAAACACCTCAGAACAACAAATGAACATTTTCTCTTTCTTTATTTTCTCTTCAGTGACAACTTGATAATCTCTTTACTGTACTACAGTAGATAATCTCGATAATCTCTTTACTGTACTACAGTAGATAATCTCGATAATCTCTTTACTGTACTACAGTAGATAATCTCGATAATCTCTTTACTGTACTACAGTAGATCATCTCTTTTACATTATTGATTGATTTTGCCTCCTGGCTCTGTATGTGTAAAAAAAAAAGGTACGCACACACACACACACACATGAGTTTGTGAACAGGTTTAAGTCTGAGTTGTCTCAGAGTTCAGCATCAGTCCTGACTTTAACCTCAGAACAAGTCGAGCTCACAGGTGTGAAGCTGATGACTCAGCAGAAAGCTCAAGTGCAGAGTGGATGAAAAATAATAAAATAAAACAGAAAACTACATCGATGAGCAGTTTTCATCAATACAAATAAGAAGATTAAGATTATCTTATTTAGTTGTTGGGAAGTGGGAAACATGTTGATGAGTTAATGATAATAAAGTTTAACCTGGGAGCATCCTGTGACATGAACAGTGTCAGAGATTTAAACATTTTCTCTGGTTTCTTTCTGTCGTAAACAGCTCTGGTCTATATCGAGCGTCTCCCCCTCTGACCTCTGACCTCTCACATTCAACCGGCCCGTTGTCTGGGAGACACAGAGGAGACGGGGACAGTGTGTGTCGTCAGGAAGCAGCAGGCCACACACACACACACACACACACACACACACACACACACACACACACACACACACACACACTCTCTCAGATGTCCTGGAATGACTCAGCAGTTCTCACAGACACAGTGAAGACGACACATCGTATCACTGACAAGGTTTTTGTAAAAGTCCTGACCCACGCTCAGTGTCAAAGAGGCCACACGTCTGTCTGTCTGTCTGTCTGTCTGTCTGTCTGTGACGCTCACTCACAACAACAAGAGCACAGAGAGAGACACAGAGAGACAGAGAGACAGGGAGACAGAGACAGAGCAACGCTGCTGACAGATCAGTGTTTTGAGAAAACCGATGAAATGTCGGTCACAATCAGAGAGACTGTGAAGACCGTAGTTTAGGATCCAGAGAAATAAAGAGCAGCTGAGTTTAGCTCAGTTTGGCAGAATAAACAAAGCCATAAAAATAATAAAAAAACAACATTCATTATTATTATTTACTCTACAACATTAAATCTTAGTGATGGCTCTGTGACACACACACACACACTATACAAATTAAAAGCATACATTTATATTAAACATTTTCATATAAATACACAAACATATGAGTCCATCTGTCACGCACACACACACACACGTTGACTGACAGGTGTCAGCACATGGACACAGAGTATGAGACACGGGAGGACAGACAGGAGGACAGACGGGACAACGATGGAGAAACAGAGAGACAGATGGAGGGAGAGGGGGAGGAATAATGGAGGAGAGAAACCATGAACACACGTGACTCTGTGATGAAACCATGAACACACGTGACTCTGTGATGAAACCATGAACACACGTGACTCTGTGATGAAACCATGAACACACGTGACTCTGTGATGAAACCATGAACACACGTGACTCTGTGATGAAACCATGAACACACGTGACTCTGTGATGAAACCATGAACACACGTGTATGGACACATTTGGGCCCCGAAACATGTATAAAACATGCTGTTATCAAATTAAATGAAGCAGTTAAATACATTAAAAAGCTGGTTTAAGTAAATCAACTGTGTGGATATTTAATAAAGATGAGTTTGTTGATTGGGATATTTTCTCTTTTAAATTAAAAAGCATCGACCACAGACAACAAAGATGATTTGTGGTTAAAACACAAAGATAATAATGACTTTCTTTCATAAATGGACTCAGTTAGCGCTGTGATAATAATCCAGGATTCTCATTTAAACTGAGAAAAAAAAACAACTTCCAATTAACAAAACATAAGAGTCGTATTTATTCTTCTACAAAGCACTTTAAAAGAAATATGAAGAAAATAC
>NC_081136.1:212500-309563 GCF_958295425.1 Solea solea
CATGAAGGCAGAAAGTGGCTCCAAACATGGACCAATAATACAGGAAAGATCTTAGAAAAGTACACATTTTAATATCAATATCACGTCCAGTCAAATTCTGCTCCAAACTTCATTCAACAAAGATTTTTCCTGCCGATGAAGCTGATGAACTGTCAAGGTGTTCACACACACACACACACACACACACACACACACAGAGTCTCACACTCTCTCACACACACACACACACACACACACACAGAGAGTCTCACACTCACACACACACACAGAGTCTCTCACACACACAGAGTCTCTCACACACACACACAGAGTCTCTCACACACTCACACACACACACACACAGTGACATAGTTTCCTCTGCTCCTTGTGTTTAACTTAGTTAGAATCATGATTATAATAAAAAGGCAGACACAGTGAGAACTGTAGTGAAATCCTGGATTAGACGAGATTAACTTCTATCCTTTTTATTCTGAACTACATCAAAAGTCAGGAAATCACTTTGTCGTCTTGTGATTGTTGATCTTTGCATTTCATTACTAAATCAGCTTTTTATACTATTTTATTTATTTATTACTTTATCGTATCATTTCTGTGGTTTTCTCCTTTAACAGAGTAAGAGTTTGTTATTTTCTCCTTTAACAGAGTAAGAGTTTGTTATTTTCTCCTTTAACAGAGTAAGAGTTTGTTATTTTCTCCTTTAACAGAGTAAGAGTTTGTTATTTTCTCCTTTAACAGAGTAATAGTTTGTTTTTTTCTCCTTTAACAGAGTAATAGTTTGTTTTTTTCTCCTTTAACAGAGTAATAGTTTGTTATTTTCTCCTTTAACAGAGTAAGAGTTTGTTATTTTCTCCTTTAACAGAGTAAGAGTTTGTTATTTTCTCCTTTAACAGAGTAAGAGTTTGTTATTTTCTCCTATAACAGAGTAAGAGTTTGTTATTTTCTCCTTTAACAGAGTAATAGTTGGTTATTTTCTCCTTTAACAGAGTAAGAGTTTGTTATTTTCTCCTTTAACAGAGTAATAGTTTGTTATTTTCTCCTTTAACAGAGTAATAGTTTGTTATTTTCTCCTTTAACAGAGTAAGAGTTTGTTATTTTCTCCTTTAACAGAGTAAGTTTGTTATTTTCTCCTTTAACAGAGTAAGAGTTTGTTATTTTCTCCTTTAACAGAGTAAGTTTGTTATTTTCTCCTTTAACAGAGTAACAGTTTGTTATTTTCTCCTTTAACAGAGTAAGAGTTTGTTATTTTCTCCTTTAACAGAGTAAGAGTTTGTTATTTTCTCCTTTAACAGAGTAAGTTTGTTATTTTCTCCTTTAACAGAGTAAGAGTTTGTTATTTTCTCCTTTAACAGAGTAAGAGTTTGTTATTTTCTCCTATAACAGAGTAATAGTTTGTTATTTTCTCCTTTAACAGAGTAAGTTTGTTATTTTCTCCTTTAACAGAGTAATAGTTTGTTATTTTCTCCTTTAACAGAGTAATAGTTTGTTATTTTCTCCTTTAACAGAGTAAGAGTTTGTTATTTTCTCCTTTAACAGAGTAAGAGTTTGTTATTTTCTCCTTTAACAGAGTAATTGTTTGTTATTTTCTCCTTTAACAGAGTAAGAGTTTGTTATTTTCTCCTTTAATAGAGTAATAGTTTGTTATTTTCTCCTTTAACAGAGTAATAGTTTGTTATTTTCTCCTTTAACAGAGTAATAGTTTGTTATTTTCTCCTTTAACAGAGTAAGAGTTTGTTATTTTCTCCTTTAACAGAGTAAGAGTTTGTTATTTTCTCCTTTAACAGAGTAATAGTTTGTTATTTTCTCCTTTAACAGAGTAAGTTTGTTATTTTCTCCTTTAACAGAGTAAGAGTTTGTTATTTTCTCCTTTAACAGAGTAATAGTTTGTTATTTTCTCCTTTAACAGAGTAAGAGTTTGTTATTTTCTCCTTTAACAGAGTAAGTTTGTTATTTTCTCCTTTAACAGAGTAATAGTTTGTTATTTTCTCCTTTAACAGAGTAAGAGTTTGTTATTTTCTCCTATAACAGAGTAATAGTTTGTTATTTTCTCCTTTAACAGAGTAAGTTTGTTATTTTCTCCTTTAACAGAGTAAGAGTTTGTTATTTTCTCCTTTAACAGAGTAAGAGTTTGTTATTTTCTCCTTTAACAGAGTAAGAGTTTGTTATTTTCTCCTTTAACAGAGTAAGAGTTTGTTATTTTCTCCTTTAACAGAGTAAGTTTGTTATTTTCTCCTTTAACAGAGTAAGAGTTTGTTATTTTCTCCTTTAACAGAGTAATTGTTTGTTATTTTCTCCTTTAACAGAGTAAGAGTTTGTTATTTTCTCCTTTAATAGAGTAATAGTTTGTTATTTTCTCCTTTAACAGAGTAATAGTTTGTTATTTTCTCCTTTAACAGAGTAATAGTTTGTTATTTTCTCCTTTAACAGAGTAAGAGTTTGTTATTTTCTCCTTTAACAGAGTAAGAGTTTGTTATTTTCTCCTTTAACAGAGTAATAGTTTGTTATTTTCTCCTTTAACAGAGTAAGTTTGTTATTTTCTCCTTTAACAGAGTAAGAGTTTGTTATTTTCTCCTTTAACAGAGTAATAGTTTGTTATTTTCTCCTTTAACAGAGTAAGAGTTTGTTATTTTCTCCTTTAACAGAGTAAGTTTGTTATTTTCTCCTTTAACAGAGTAATAGTTTGTTATTTTCTCCTTTAACAGAGTAAGAGTTTGTTATTTTCTCCTATAACAGAGTAATAGTTTGTTATTTTCTCCTTTAACAGAGTAAGTTTGTTATTTTCTCCTTTAACAGAGTAAGAGTTTGTTATTTTCTCCTTTAACAGAGTAAGAGTTTGTTATTTTCTCCTTTAACAGAGTAAGAGTTTGTTATTTTCTCCTTTAACAGAGTAAGAGTTTGTTATTTTCTCCTTTAACAGAGTAAGTTTGTTATTTTCTCCTTTAACAGAGTAAGAGTTTGTTATTTTCTCCTTTAACAGAGTAATAGTTTGTTATTTTCTCCTTTAACAGAGTAAGAGTTTGTTATTTTCTCCTTTAACAGAGTAAGAGTTTGTTATTTTCTCCTATAACAGAGTAAGAGTTTGTTATTTTCTCCTTTAACAGAGTAAGAGTTTGTTATTTTCTCCTTTAATAGAGTAAGAGTTTGTTATTTTCTCCTTTAACAGAGTAAGAGTTTGTTATTTTCTCCTTTAACAGAGTAATAGTTTGTTATTTTCTCCTTTAACAGAGTAAGAGTTTGTTATTTTCTCCTATAACAGAGTAAGAGTTTGTTATTTTCTCCTTTAACAGAGTAAGAGTTTGTTATTTTCTCCTTTAATAGAGTAAGAGTTTGTTATTTTCTCCTTTAACAGAGTAATAGTTTGTTATTTTCTCCTTTAACAGAGTAATAGTTTGTTATTTTCTCCTTTAACAGAGTAATAGTTTGTTATTTTCTCCTTTAACAGAGTAATAGTTTGTTATTTTCTCCTTTAACAGAGTAATATTTATTATGTTCTCCTTTAATAGAGTAATAGTTTGTTATTTTCTCCTTTAACAGAGTAATATTTATTATATTCTCCTTTAACAGAGTAACAGTTTGTTTCATAACGTGTTAAAAATGCTGTCAATGAGCTCAAACTATTCACATTTAATAAGATGACAAATAAACACATTTCTCCATGATAAGAATGAGTTGTTCATTGATGAATTGATGAATTGATGAATCAGTGCTTCAGGACCTTCATGTTCTAATGTGTTGTACATTCATATCATTGGATTATAAACTGCACTTTTAAAGGCACACAGTGAATAATTCCATAATTTTCATCCTGAATATTAAAGGTACGCGTTTATATGTGTGTACACGCACACGCACACACACACACACACACACACACACACACACACACACACACACAGTATCTGAAACATTGATCATTTGTCATTTTCACACATGGGAACTCCCCTCCCTCACTCACTCCCTCCCTCCCACCCTCGTTTCCTCCCTGGTTCCCTTGCCTCCTCTTACCTCAGCAGGTTGGTCAGAGGGATGGACCCGGACCCGGAGCCGAGAATCCCCTTCTTCCCACTGAGCAGTTTGTCCACCAGGACGACATTCCCGGTCCGGGCAGCCTCCAGCAGCTCCTGCTCTTTCCCCATCCCGGACACAAGTTTACAGCGTCGCGGCGAAGATGAAACAAATCCAGCGAATCTCCCATAAATCCTCCTGCTCCTGCTCCTGCTACTGCTGCTACTCCTCCTGCTGCTACTGCTACTGCTACTGCTCCTCCTCCTCCTCCTCCTCCTCCTGGGTCTCCTACTTGCCTCACAGTCCACTGAGGCGGAACATGCGGAGGTTTCTCCTCCTGCTTCACGGTGATAAAAGGAGGTTTATTGAAGCTGCTCCTCCGTCTATCACACGTTCTCACACACACACACACACACACACACCTACACGTAATTACCGCGTTGTCCTCGCGCTGCTCCTCCGGTAAAACCTCGGTGAAAACACGCGCGGCAGCTCCGTGAAACACCGGTGAGGAGTGAAGGGAAAAAAAGCGAGAAAAGTCTTCTTTGTCCCCGCGGAGCCTCCACCTGACGCCGGCAGGTGAAGCTCTCCGGTCCCGCAGCACTCGGCTCCTCTGCCCGTGCCGTGAGCACCAGTGGCCGCCGGTGTCTGCTCTGTGTGGATCGTCAGACCCGTGTCACGTTAGCCGGGATGCGATAGAAGCGTTTCCTGTCACGCCTTTCAAAATAAAATTTCCGGAAAATGTTTAAATGTTTCTTCCAGTTTGATACAAAGAGTAAAATACTATTAATGTTAAGCACATTTACTCATTATCTGTCAAAATTATGTATTTATTTAATGCATTCATAATTTGAATTAGTTTTTAATGTATTTTCATCACTTTTATCTTCATTGACGAAACTCATTTACTGTCATTTTAAACATGTTCAAAGAAATCTATATTCATTTTATCAAGTGTTTATTAATTTCTCTTTTACTTGAATTACTTCCTATTTTGTAATTTGCTTTAATTCATGTGTATAACTGTTTAAATGCATATGAACGCTCTTTAATGATGAAATAAACTCGATTTGAACCAAACACAGAATGACGTCAGTGGAGGAGTCGCGAGCTAAAGTCTGACAAGAATCAATTCCTGTGATGACTCCACCCACGTTGAGGAGGAACTATATTGTAATGGAAAACCAACCGAGGCGAGGCGAGGCCAGGTGAGGCAAGGCGAGCTGGGACCATGTAGTGGAGAAACGGCATTAGTGGTTTAGCCACCGCTTTTATTTTGTAGGTAAATAGGACAACACTTCCTGTGTGATTGTGTGTGACTTGTCGTTGAGGATGGGCGTGGAGATGAAGCCACAACATCATCAGGAGGCGATGATGCCTTTGTGTTAGAGAAAGAAAAAGAAAAAGTCACATGATCGTTGTTGCTACTTTCACGCCACAAAGTCTCTCCATCAAAGTGGTGCATGCGCAGTGTCCATGTGTCCTCCCCCTCGACACACACACACGGGGACAGGTGAGGACCGGAAGTGTCCTCCATCACCTCTGTCACGTGGACAGTGAGAAGTCATTAGCCATGTGTGATGATTGGTAAATGATCAGAAACCGCTGTGCATGCTGGGACCTGCACCATGTCTCACTCTGCTGCTGTTTCATTACAACCTGTGACTGAGAGACAGACACAGACAGAGAGACAGACAGGTCCCTCATAACAAGTGTCCTGACCACTTTCTGAACCAAAGATCTTTTTAGAATTTTAAACATTAAAATGCCAATGATTTATTTTTAATCAATGTTTCAAAAAGCAGGAAGAGTGATTGTTTTTTTAGATCCTCGTCCTGACGTCTGTCCTCCTCAAATTCTGTCCTTACTACTCCATTAATAAGACACTGAACTGACTCACACTGCTGAATCAAAAACCAGCTGCAGAACATTACACATATATATATACATATATATATATATATATATATATATATATATATATGTAATGTTCTGCACACACTCACATAAATGAACATGTTCATGCTGTGGTTACATAAACATTCTCGCGCTGTGACTTAGTCGTTATCACACAGACGTTAAGCTTCAGAATGTAAACAGAGCAGCAATGTTCTCACACACACACACAGTTTTAATGCCCTGCTATGACTCACTACTGCTGCTGCTGCTGGTGTTACTGCTGCTGCTGCTGCTGCTGGTGTTACTGCTGCTGCTGCTGCTGCTGCTGTTTAAAGTCCTGACCATGTATGAGCACAAACTGTCGTCTGTTTAGAGCCGCACACATAAAATATGCAACTAAACTGTTTGAGCTGTGGGAAACAAATCCTCGTTATTTATGATGTTTTAACATTTGATTTTAAAAGTATTGAGCAGTGGTGAGACATTCAGACCAGTTTATGAAACATCACTTATATATATATATATATATATATATATATATATCTAATGTACGCCATCTTCCTACAGCAGCTCTGAATGAAATCTAACATTGTTTGGTAAGACAGGGGCGGGGTGAGCAGAGAACCACCACTAGATGGCACCAACTCTTTCACACTGGACTTACAAACTTTCAATGTGACAGAAAAATAAAGTGCAGAAGTAAAACGTTAAAATGTAAACTCACCACAGAACGATGATGTTTTCTTCTCAGCACACAGTGATGTTTCACGTCACACAGGGCCGGACCAAGCCTTTGTGGGGCCCTAAGCCCCTCCCCTACTTTGAGAGAATGAAATCAGCAGCAAAAAAGCTTTTAAATTGGATTCTTTTTATTTTCCCCAACAGTTTTTCAGCAGCTTTGACAGACAAAATACAACTTATTACTCTTTTATATCTTTTTCTTTCACCACAGGCTCTCAGAGGGTTGAGTTCACCAGAAGGGGGCGCTGTGAGGAAAATGATTTTGCAGAGAAACCTCGAGTTATGACGGCCGCACGAGTACACACACACTCAATGTGCTGAGACTTTAAAACCTATAGTCCTTTTTTATTTGCTGTTAAGTTTAATTACCTATTATTATAATTGTTATTATTATTATTATTATTATTATTATAATAAAAATGACTGGAGAGTTTTCCCTCCTGACGTCATCAAAAAGCATGAACAGCAGCAGCAAATGTGGTCAACTCTTGTCCATGAAAAGAAAAACAGACAAAGACACAGTCAGCTTCAGTGTGTGTGTGTGTGAGTGTGTGCGTGTGTGTGTGAGCGTGTGTGTAGTTGTTTTTGTTGCTTTTACAGTGCCTCGGATTTCAAAAGTGCTGCACGTATTTACACGTAGAAAAATAGGAGGGACAGAGACAGGAAGTCCATCCTCGAGTTGTAATGAAATGCTTGTTCTGGCTGACCCACACACACGCGCACACGTGCACACACACACACACGCACACGCACACACTCACACAGAAACACTGCATATCCATTCAAAGTTGTGTAGAAAACTCGTGTACAACAAACACTCGCGTGAATATGAAAGTTTCCGTTTGTGCAAAAACATTCCTGCAAAGATTCGACATTCAGAGTTCTTCTACATTAAGCTCGTCTACAATTATTAGCTGCTCTGGTGTTTTTGTTCTTGTTGATTTAAATTCACTTTGACAGCAGAAATGTGGGCGGGGTTAGGGTTTATTCTTATTCTTATTCTTCCTCTTTCTGAGTTCACACGACGTTCAGAGTCAGACGATCGAACCCCGAGCATCTGAAACTGTAGAGGGCAGCACGATTATTATTAATATTATTATTATTAGAAGAGGAGGAGGAGGAGGAAGAGGAGCAGTGACAGGGAGTAAAACACCAGCAGGAGTCATAACTGACTTGTTTTTTCGACTTTTAGTCACATGATGTGGGACTTGCACTCATGGGCGCCCCCTACAGTTAGAACATGGTACTGTCTGTTATTACTGTGGTCAAATATGTATTCTATTATATGAAGGTGCAGAGTATCATGGGCGTCGCCGTTGATTTGTCACCTCGAGAAGGACATGGCAGGACGTGGTCACACTGGGGGCGTGGCTAAATCCTGGATTCGAACTCTGAGATATGATGGTGAAAAAGCCGTGGTCAGGGTCAGAGGGGGAGCGTCGGTGAAATCAGGCTTCATTTAGTTCATGTCTCCAGATGAACCTCTATGGTATGGTTTCTATGGTAACACAGATGCTGCAGTGATTCCTCTTCTGCTTCCTGTTTGCTCCTCCTGGTCTGTGATTGGTTGGTGTGAGTCAGCCCAGCACACAGGAAATGAGCTCTTTGTCATCGTCACCGCACTCGTCCTGTCCTCTCACTCCAAACATGTGAATCCTCCACCGTCCACAGTGGAAACAAACAAACAAACAAACAAACAAACAAACAAACAAGTAAACACAGGTGTCTGAGAGTCTTCTCTCAGACTCGTTAAAGTCTAAAGTCGTTAAGTGGGAACAAATCCCTTTTCTTGACTTGTTGAATCACTTTGATAAAGCCTCGCTCGCTCGCTGGCTCGCTCGCCGGCGCCCCCCGGTGTCAGTCGTCATGGCTGCAGAGTTTAAGTGCTGTTGACTTTGAGGTTCTTCATGCGGTGAATGAGCGAGTCCTTCTCCATCTGAGCCTCAGCCAGCGCCATCTTAGCTCGAGACAACTCCACCTTCAGACACTCGTTCTCCTCCATCAGCATCTGAGGAGCAGTGAGGAGACGCAGTCATGTGGTTTACTCCTGCTCTGACACCTCCTTCACTACGTTACACAAAACTGTATCATATCACATGAATAATAAATACTATATTATTATTATTGTTATTATTATTATCATCATTATCATTATAAGTATTCATATTGTTATCATTATTATTATTATATAAAGTCATTTTGACAGAATGATGTCAGATCCAGGTTGTTTTTGTGTATTATTTGAGGTCGATCACTCGTGTAGTAACTTTGTGTCTGTGTTTGTGGTGAAAGACACAAACTCACCTTTTCTCTGGCAGATGGACGAGGGCTGGTGGGCGGAGCTTGAGTCTGTGTAGCCTTTGATGTGATGCAGACGACGCCCACAGCCTCAGGGACGGGAGTCAAAGAGTTCAACCCTCCCTGTTGTCTGGGTTTGACCTCTGCGTCCACTGAGAGGAAGAGGAGGAGTTTAGAGAGGTGTGTGTGTGTGTGTGCATGTGCGTGTGTGTGTGCGTGTGCGTGTGCGTGTGTGTTCTTCACCTCCTACAGAGAAAGAGCCGTTGTCTCTTCTGTGGATGACGAGACTGTCCACGTGTAACGTGATGGGAGACGACTCAGAGTCTGGTGGATTGACTTGATCGTCATCCTGAAAGACAACATGTGTGTGTGTGAGCACAGCGGAGGAATGTTTAATTACACATTAAAACATTCTAATTCATTTGTAATGTTTAATGACACAGTAAAACATTCTAATGCCTTTATAATGTTTAATGACACATTAAAACATTCTAATTCATTTGTAATGTTTAATGACACATTAAAACATTGTAATGCCTTTATAATGTTTAATGACACAGTAAAACATTCTAATTCATTTGTAATGTTTAATGACACAGTAAAACATTGTAATGCCATGTTTGAAAATGTTAAAGTAGGTCAAAGAAGCTGCTGCACAGTGAGACACACAGTGAGCTATAACACAAACACGACAAACACGACAAGCTGACAGGAAGCTGAAACGTTCACCTGTAAGTGAATGTGTGTGTCCCTGATGCTGATCTCCATGGGCAGCACCTGCGGCGCAGAGTCGTCCTCCATGAAGTGAGCCAGGTTACGCAGCGTGGACATCAGGAAGCTGGCCTCGTACCCGCGGAGATGCAGCTGCAGGAAACCGTTACGTTCAGCCAGCGGGGAGTGGGCGGCGGCCCGCGGCCCGCTCTCCAGACGCGCCTGGACCTCCGGACTGTGGGAATCACCGAGGGAGGCGGAGCCGAGCTCTGCACCGGCTGTGGACGAGGACAGGGAGGCGGAGCTGAGTACTGACGCAAAACTACTCCGTTTGAAGGATTTCTTTGTTTTATGGAGCAAAGAAATAAACGTTCAAACGATGAATCCATTATCAAAATAGTTTTTTCTTTTAGAAATATGCCTTTAATTATTGAAGCGTTTAGGACGCTGGTGAATCTGGTCTGTGATTGGACGCTCGTTCCTCTGAAGTCCTGAGGTTCTACCATAATGACGAGTATATGAGAGCAAAGCTACATCTCTACATATCACAGTGTACGAGTTACGGTAACGACGAGTACGTTCAAACTACGTCTAAAGACAAATACGCTGCCACAAATATGAATGTTTGGTTTTATTCACCATGTCACATGACTTGTGTTTCTGTTTTACATAATTACATTTTCTATGTTTTCTACAGGAACGTCAGGACAGGGTTAAAAACATTCACAACATGACAGGGAGGGAGCGAGGGAGCGAGGGAGGGAGCAGCCGAGGGAGCAGCCGAGGACTGAGAGACTGAGATAAGACGAGGAGGAAGGAGGAAAGACGGCCTGGAGAGAGGGAGTGACATGAAGGGGAAGGAAAGGTGGACAGGAAGCAAGGGAGGATAATGACAGAGGATTAGTAGGTAAGATGGAGGAGGAGCTGAGGGGAGGACTAAGACAGAAAAGTAAAGGAAAAGAGAGGAGAAGGAGGAGGGATTGTTCTTGAGAGACAGGAGGAGGAGGAGGAGGTGGGGTAGCAAGGGGGTAAAACTGGCATTTCTCTCATTGCCTGAATCACTGGACTGAAACTGCAAAGTCTGCTGCAGTGGAGAGAAAAGAGGGGGAGTCAGAGAGAAACAGGAGACGGGGGGGGGGGGGTGTTAGGAGGAAGATGAGGGGTTAACTTAGTCTGCTCAGATAACTGCACTTCATCTGAATCTGGCTGAAAAGCACACACTTAAAGGTTGTGAGCCTAATGTTGCACATAAAGGAACCACATACACACACACACACTTAGTCATAATGCTTAATAACTTCACAACTAAACACACACTAACCAGTTAATGACTAACTCTAACACTAACCTTAACCATCACAACTAAACACACACTAACCAGTTAATGACTAACTCTAACACTAACCTTAACCATCACAACTAAACACACACTAACCAGTTAATGACTAACTCTAACACTAACCATCACAACTAAACACACACTAACCAGTTAATGATAACCTTAACCATCACAACTAAACACACACTAACCAGTTAATGACTAACTCTAACACTAACCATCACAACTAAACACACACTAACCAGTTAATGATAACCTTAACCATCACAACTAAACACACACTAACCAGTTAATGACTAACTCTAACACTAACCTTAACCATCACAACTAAACACACACTAACCAGTTAATGACTAACTCTAACACTAACCATCACAACTAAACACACACTAACCAGTTAATGACTAACTCTAACACTAACCTTAACCATCACAACTAAACACACATTAACCGGTTAATGATAACCTTAACCATCACAACTAAACACACAACCGTAGATTTGATCTAAAACCTCATTGAAAGCCAACATTAAAGTTTGAACTTTAATGTTGGCTTTCTTTACAGTTGTGAGGAGCTCATAACTAGGGAAGTCCCGATAGAACTTTTTCACTTCCGATACGATACCGATACTGAGTATTGGCCGATACCGATATTGATCCGATACGATATCAGCATGAATCACGGACTGCACCTCGTAGCCTCTGAGTTCAGAGGTTAAAGACAAATGTTTAACCTCTGAAATAGCAGTAGCACACACACGCTGTTGTTGTGATCATGTGATCTACATGCATCCAACACGCGGCGCCCACGTGATCACAACGGGCGCTGCCGGATAGAAGTGCTGGAGCGGAATGGACTGTTGTATCGGAGCGTTTTCATCGGAGATTATAGAGATGCGTTTTTTTGGCTGATATCGGACCGATATCCGATGTCAATATCGGAACGGGACATCTCTACTCAAAACACCATAACAACAATTAGTTTAACCCTAATCCATCTGGACAGACACTAAAAACCTTAACCATAACCAGTTCATAACTAACCTTAGACCTTAACCTAGCCACAACTCAAATCTTAGCCACACACGCGTGTGCACACACGCACAGACAGACACACACACAGACACAGACACACACACAGACAGACACACAGACACAGACACACACTGCAGTGAGCCAAGCATGCATGTTAGCATGTTAACATGTCAGCATGTGACAGATGAAGGTGAACACACAGCAGTTTACCTTGGCTGCTTTGAGCAGGTACTGAACACAGCACACCTGTGGGGAGTTATGGCACATTACATAACAACAAGGAGGTGTGTGTGTGTGTGTGTGTGTGTGTGTGTGTGTGTGTGTGTGTCTGTCTAAGATCAACAGAGAAACATCCTGATGGTCAAAAGCCAACAACTCAACATGGAGTGTGTTCTAAAGACGTCTGATTGAAGTCTTTGTTTTTACCTCATCAACGAGCAGCTGAACTCAAACAGTCTGTTCATTACACAACTACTCAGAAATACGTGGACGTGGGTGGACGTGGGTGGACGTGGGTGGACGTAGGTGGACGTGGGTGGACGTAGGTGGACGTGGGTGGACGTAGGTGGACGTAGGTGGACGTGGTCTTACCAAGGCTGCGGTTGCTGAGGTACTGTCTGAGGCTGACGTTGCCCAGCTGACTGGGTGTGACGTGACCGACCTCCAGAGCCACGGCGGCGCTCTCACCCACCGCCTCCATGCTCACACACACGGACTGCACCTTTAACACCAGCACCGACACCTGGAGGGGACGCGCACACACACACACACACACACAGAGACATTTAGGGACGTTAAAGTCAAAGTAATCCACAATGTCGACAGTTTCTCTCCGTCTTCCTCGTCTTCCTCGTCTTCCTCGTCGTACCATATCTTTGGTGGGCTCGTCGATGCTCTGCGAGGCTGCGCTGACGGTGTCCGGGGACACGCCCCCCTCCTGCTCCTGACCCTCTGTGGCGATGGGTTCACTGACGGTGTCCTTGAAGCCCGAGATGGACATGTCATCTGTACATGAAGACATTAAAAATATGACTTATATGACACAGTTTTATATCAGCACATACTTACTCACTACTCAACCAACAACATGAAAGTCTTCATTCAGATTTCATGCACACTGGTCTTCAAAGTGTCCACGTGTGTGTGTGTGTGTGTGTGTGTGTGTGTGTGTGTGTGTGTGTGCTCCACCTCTCTCCAGCAGGCTGTAGGCGTCTCCATCTTCCATCAGATAACTGTCGATGGAGATGTTGTCGAGCGACTGCAGGGACGGACTCTTCTTCATGTTCTTATAAGACACAGAGAAACTGGACTGGGAGCGGTCACGCATCAGTCGACCACTACGACACAAACACACAAACACACAATCACACAAACACTCTTCATTCTCTTAATTGTGTTTTTTGTGTGGTTAAACTTGTTCCAATATTATCTGTATATGTGCAGATGGTGACCCACAAGTATTTCTGGATTTGAATGCGTGTTGTGAGATCCACAATTTAACAAATCAAAAAAATGTCACTTTAGCTAGATTGAACTTGTAAAACACTGCCACCTGCTGACGAAGGGAGGCATTATTGAGCCATAACTGTGGAAAGAGAGGAACGCGCACACACACACACACGCACGCACGCACGCACACAGCAGTCAGAGGCAGAACAGGAAGTGAATGAGTGAAGTTGTGACGGATGAGAACACACAGGTGTGGTCAGGCGGAACACTCACACAGACGGTGTATCTTTAAGCTCTTATTGTTTTAATTATCTGTCTGATATTTTAAAACTCAAACCCTTATTTTAAATTTCCAATGACCCTCCCCCTCATACGATCAGGTGATTAAACACAGTTTTATTTATGGTGTAAAATGACGACATTAGTGTGGAACACACCTGGATACCGACTGAGGCATCTTCCCAGCTGCAGCCTTGTCTTTGTCGCTCCATTCTCTGCTCAGTGGCTCAGACAGAGGGTCACTCGTCTGTGTTTTAGAGTCCAGTCCAGCACCGATCCCGTCCGCCACGGACAACCCATCCACCATGGCCACACCCCCTTCATTGGAGCTCCACCTCCCTGGCGTCTTAGCTGAAGTCCGTTCCTCCAGCGAGGTTCTGTGATTGGAGTCAGGATGCATAGCAGAGGTGGAGGTGGGGACGAGGGGGGCAGGACCCTGTGTGGCTCCGCCCTCTGGGCCATCGCCACACAACAGCTGATCTACAGTGCATGAACCTTTGGCTGCCGCTCCATCAGAGCCACAGCCTTCATTTCCCTTCTCCTTTTTCTCCGCTCGCTCTCCAGAATCACTTCCAGGCGCCAAAGTTCCCCTGCTCTCTGAAGGCGAGAGCTCGGAGACAGGAGGAGAGCTGGATCCTTCAGGCTGGGGGACAGGCTTCAGGAGCAGGGCCACCTCCGCGCTCTTCAGCAGGAGGCCCAGGCACACGGTGAACGGCTGGTGGTCTGAGGGACACTGGGAAGGAGGAGCTTTTCGTTCTCTTTTGGAACCCATCTCTTCCAAGTCCTGCTGTAGAGTCTGCTGCAGAGCTTTGATGCTGCGCTGAAGCTGCATCAGGAACACATACTGCCTGTGGCTCACCTGCGCACACACACGCACACACACACACACACACACACACACACACACACACACACACACACACACACACACACACACACACACACACACACACACACACACACACACACACACACACACACACACACACACACACACACACACACTCATGAAGGTTCAGACTCAAGAGCTCGACAGGCAGCACACTTTGGTTCCGTTAGTACCCTCCCACTTTCCACAACAGTAAATAATAAGACAGATTTGAATGCTTATGATAAACCTGATCCAGTAATAAATGATCTAAGAGCTCATTAACTAGACAGTCGGTAAATGACATGCTCAATTTGGCTTTTGGACAATTATTAATCATCACACCATTAATGTTTATCATCAACAGCTGCTGGCAGTGAGTGTTGTTTAAACCTGAGAGTGCTGGATAAAAACCAGGACACAGAATCACTCACTAATGCTCACATTAATGATATAAATATCAATATCATCCATGTTAAGTATATATGTGTGTGTATATATATATACACACACACACACATATATGTATGTAAAAAAGGAGTCCTACCTGAGCACTTAAATGCTTCTGCACGTGCACCAACACATGCACATCTGCATCTTTATTTGATGACAAAGAGGAGGAGGAGGAGGAGGAGGAAGGAGGAGGCAGAGTGTCCCGTGTGAGCGGTGCATGGAGTCCATTAGTAGGTGGTGTTGCATCATCAGTGCTGTGAGATGTTGCCGTTGCATCATCAGAACTGTAAAACTCCTTCAGTAAGCGTTTCCTCTGCTGGCGAGCGACAGCCTCTGCTGATGTACTCCTGCACAGACCTGATCCAGCAGCACCTCCCAGCTTCTCCTGGTGCTGGATGAGCTTGGATGGCTGACAGGCCCACACGGTGAGAGGGAAGGAGTCCACAAAAGGCTGAGGCCGCCCTTTGCCTCCACGGGTGCCTTCGTAGTCCACCCAGAACTGGGCAAAGTGCAGCGCCCAAAGGTCAGTCGCAGCCGGCATCTTCAGGGCGTCCGCGCCCATCGTCGGCACCGCGAGGCCCCGGTAAACGTCATGGAGCTTGGCGTCCTGTTCGTGAGCGTGGCGGTGAAAGACGGGGTGGAGGAGGGTGACGGACGAAGAGGAGCGAGGGAAAGAGGCGAAAAAGGAAGAGAAGAAGGGCTCCTCTTCAAACGCCTGCAGCAGCGCCTCCAGGTGTGCACGCGTGCAGTTGGCAGGGTGACGCGTGTTCGTGGCCACCATTTCTGAAGTCTGCACTGAGACGGAGCGCGGCAGGTCGGGAGGACACGAGGCGTCAGGGTCTGTGGGGATCACCAGCTGATGACGACAACAACAACAACAACAGGACACAGTTTAACAAAAAATGTTTTTAAATCTGGTGGTGTGCGTGTGCGTGTGTGTGTGCACGTGTGTGTGCGTGCATGTGTGCGTGTGTGCGCGCGTCACCTTGAGCATGAGGCCGTCGACCTTGATGTCGACGTGCTCGTCGGGTTTCTGTGAGTCGTTGAGCTTGTAAAGCTCCATGAACTGCTCCAGACTCTGCCGCAGGTCCAGGGCAAACAGGTTGAGCCACACCAGGCTGCGAGGGTCCAGGACGAGCTGCAGGGCGTTGAGCTGGGCGTACAGGTTAGGACACGGGACTGGAGCAGCAGGACAGAAGACAGTGATTAGAAACCAGTGTTTGAATAATGTATTATTATTAAAATGATTTCTCCTTCAGAGCAGCAGAAAAATCAATGTCCTCAGTCAAACAGCTGAATGGATGAGAATAAAGATTCACTGTGTAACACAGAAGTCGTACTGGGAGAGTCTTTTCCATCAGGGTAGTAATACTCTGTGAACTCCACGTGGACGGCTGGCATCTCTGGAGGAAGGTACAAGGACTTCTTGTTACAGGAAATCATAGTTTTGGGGCTGGAGCGAGGCTGGTCTGCTGTCGACACCTGCAACGGCAACACCAGTCAGATTAACACTCAGTTACAGGAGGTGTGTGTGTGTGTGTGTGTGTGTGTGCGTGTGACCTGGTAGATGCTGAAGTCAGCAATCCTGAGAACAAAGGAGCTGGACATGAGCTGGGTCTTGAGTGTTTGAGGAGCAGGTGGAGGAGTGAAGGAACTGGTGGACGAGGTGTTAATTTTACCTGCAGGGAAAAAAGCAAAGGAAGGATAAAATGAAAAAAGAAGAAGAAGAAGGAGACGAACAGAGTCCAGTGTGAAAGGTGTGTATCACCGCACGCACACACACGCCGCGGTACCTGGCTCTAGGCACCAGCAGCACTGGGCTGAAGGCTGAGTTTGTCCATCTGCCTCTCTAAGCCCTACTGCTGCTCCTGTTCTCTCCTCATTTCCTAGAGGCCCATAAACATCGTCCCTAAGGGACACTGGAGGACAAAAAACCCACAGGGACGACATGAACGCTGGTGTGAGGCTGCATTTCCACCAGGACACACGCACGCACACGCGCACGCACACACGCACACACACGCACGCACACACTGTATCTTGTGATTACCGTGCTGCGGGGAACCATGAGCAGCCCCCGGCTGATCTCGAGCTGCCGTCTTTAACATGTCCACTTTGGACTTGAACTCATGGAGAAGGTTCCGTGCCCAGCCCTCTCTGGTTTTGGTGGCTTCACTGTAGTGCATCCAGTGCACGCAGCTTTCACCTGCACACAGTGCACACACAGTGCACACAAAGATGGCAGCACATACATGAGCAGACACTCACAGAGGCTTCTCTAAAGGAAGCTTCTGGTTGGTCTTCACAAACAGCACAGGGTCAAAATACCTGCTCTGTGGAAAGGGTAATAGTCCAGAGTGATGGAGCTGAAGGAGAGCTGCATGGCTCCTCCCGTTATCCTTTTGTTGACCACTGTCAAACAGAAGAAAAGACGCATTAAAAAAAACAGCGTCTGTGCTGTGTGTGTGTGTGTGCGTGCGTGTGTGTGTTAGTGTGTGCGTGCGTGTGTGGGACCTTTGTCCTTTGCGTGGATATCGTCACAGATGTGCAGGTCCAGATTCCTGATCTGCAGATGATGAGACGTTTCACAGACGTCGTAGGCGCTGAAAAGCTTGGCCATCGTCGCGCTCTGGTCAGAGGCGGCGGACGCCTGCTGCGTTCGCACCTGCTGGGCTGAAGGTGGCGCCGGTGACACCTCATCAACACAGAACGCAGTAAAAGAATCAATTCAACTATAACCAGTGTTTTTATAGTTGATGTACAAAGCTAACAATCTGTCAGCTGGTTTGTGCAGTAGTCAATTCATCCAGCAGATGGCACCAAATTACAGAAGATCCAGTGAGCACTGAGCAGCGAGTCAGCACTGATGGAATCTGTGAATGAGCTGAATGTGATTTTATGACCAGAATAAAACTCAAAGTAGGGGACAAAGGACGGGAGAGGAATGTGAGGATATACATGAATGTATAATTCATCATGTCATATTTCTACATGGTTTCATTCAGGAGAGATTATCTTTGGTTGGTTTGATTATTTATTGACTGGTCTACAGCGTGTGTGGTGGAGAGGGAGGGACAGTGACGATGCTGTGACGATGCTGTGATGATGCTGCATGTGTCACCTGGTCCTCTGTGGCCATGCTCTTCCTCTGCTGAGCAGACTTCTCCATGGACTCGCTGAGGGACTTGGCATACTGCACCATGGCTTTGAGCTGGGAGTCAGTCAGCACCCACAGCAGGTCGTCCAGGATCAGAATCAGCTTGGAGGCCACCACGTTACAGTCTTTTATCTGCGCCGACACAAACGGTGTGTTATGCAGGTGGAGGAGCTGGAGACCAACACATAACAAACTCTAACTGTATCTGCGTTAGAAGCATTTCTTTCATTGTGTCATCTGGAGATGACGGAATAATCATCTGCTTATCACAGGATAAAGAATGTAGGTATTATAATGTCTGCTCCTGATAATGACATTCATTAAATATCATTTATCTCGCTATTCCACGAGAAGCACGATCACTGAAGTGTCATCTGCTGCTGCTGCACGTGTGTGCGTGTGCGTGTGCGTGTGTGTGTGCGTGTGTGTCTCTTGTGCAGCCTGTGAAGACAAACTGAGGGATTATTTTCTCCGCAGACATCAGGATGTTACTCTCATAATTCTGACCCGTCTCTTGAGCGTGACTCGTATCCTGGACTGGTTGGTGATGAGGCGGATGGGAGCGCTCAGCATGTCGTGCTCGGCGCTCTGGATGGCGTCGGCCTCGATGCGGATCATCTGCCAACTGATCTCCTTAAACGTCAGCATCTGCAGCAAACAAACGGGACCGAGGAGAAGAAGAAGAAGAAGAAGAAGAAGAAGAAGAAGAAGAAGAAGAAACATGAAAAACACACAGGAGTTGATGGTTTACTTCAACATAAGTAGAAAAGACAAACCTCTCCCCTCTGAGGGTCCTGGATGCGGGTGAAGCGCAGGTCGCTGATGCTCCAGCTGGTGTTGACGCTGTAGACCTGCAGCTGGGAGAGCTCAAAGGAGGCGTTGAAGGCCTTGGCACTGATCCTGATCACTATGGAGTTGATCGACAGCGAAATCCCCTCCACCACTTTTTCAGCAAAGCCGTATTCACTGTCGATGGTTGGACACGTAAAGAGATGTCAACAAGTGCTTAGCAACAGGTGACATCATTGCTCGTGTGCACTGTGAGCAGATCTCTCCTCACTGAATCACAGCGCTCACCTTTGTCCTGATGCTGTTGCTATGGGAGACGGACCATTGGGGGGGCGGGGCTCATCACAGGTGCTCATCTCCATCACTACTTTATCCAGGGTCTGAAACAGTGAACACATATGTATGTGATCTATGACTCAGTGTTTGAGGTGACTCTGTCCTCATTACTTTATGAAACTCTTCATCATCTTTACTTCAAAGTTGATTTATTCATGGGTTAAAAGTGTGTTACCAGTGAGATCGGGTGAGTCTTCAACTTTGTCCATGGTATCTGTGAATAAAGGAAACAGAGTTTAAACTTGAACTCAAATCCGTTTATTCTTCATCAAAATGCAAACTTCATCACAAGTCAGTCTCTCGTCTCACAAAATGAATTTAAAGCAAATGAACGGCACGTGATTCACTCAAGTTAAAACCACAGGAAAAGAAGCTCAGAGACACAAGAGGATTTTGAGTGACAGGCAGTCGTTCCACAGGTTTTTACACATGTTCTCATTCTTCTTATTAAATGATGATGATTAAATGACACGTTTCATTCACCTGCCTCCACCGTGGAGATACTATGAGCTACCAGTAGGGGGTGTAAGTTCATGTCTTTCACGTTACAGAATCCTTTATTTACATCAGTTTACAAACTAGTGACTATGACAAGAGACGCATCACCTGCTGCTACAGATCTGTTGTTTTATGAACTCAATTCAAAAAAAGGGAATTTGTTCTTTTGTGTAAAACAAAGAGGAGAGAGTGTCGCGTTGAACTCGTCTGCAACAGGAAGACACAAAAGATGAGATGAGGAAGTGAGATACACATCTGTTCCATTTCACCTGTTTAACAGTAACAGTGACATTCACCAGCTCTGTCTGAGGCACACACACACACACACGACAACACCTGCAACATGACATCACTATTACACACACACACACACAGTTCATGTAAGTGAGGCTAATGTTTCATATAATATAAATAAACATGAATAAAAAGCTAAAACAAGAGCCGCAGTCTGTGACGGACAGGTGCACAAATCAACGTTAAAGCCTCAGAAAAGAAAGTGAAGGAGGAAAAAGTCCAGTCATGGACGTCACTCAGCTCCAGTCACTGTTTCCAGGGTGTGTCACACACTGACAACCACGACTACAGCAGGCAGGAGTGTGTGTGTGTGTGTGTGTGTGTGTGTGTGTGTGTGTGTGGGTGTGTGTGGTGCAAAGACTCAGTAGGTGTTGGAGCAACAACATTTTAAATATTTAAATAAAGTAAGACAAGCACTATAAACCAAAATATTCATTCAAAACCAAAATCCAGGACACGTCTGCTGGAGCAGTAACGTGACACTGGTTTGGATTCAGTGGGTCAGTCACATGACGTGAAAGATACAGAATAAAACTGGTCATTTTTAATATTTAAGTTTGTCTATTTGAACATAAACAGAGGACGATTACACGTTGTTTCCTGAATGAAAAGCATAAAAACTAGCTGTCCCTTATCTAAAATACTTCCCTTATCTCTGTACTATGGTTTTAAAACAGCAATAAAGAAAGTGCCTCATGGAGGCGATGACACCTTCTCGTATTATTATGCTTTTAAATCAACTGTTTTTGTGGTGAATGATACTTCATTCTTATGTCTGTTATAAATCAAATGAATTCTCACCAATCAATCTTTAGTAACATGTGCAAATGTCATCAATATGGTTTATGCTGTGATGGACAGGTCTGTCTTTGTCTCTCTCTGTCAGCTGGGATTGGCCCCAGCAGCCCTGTGACCCTCGTGAGCAGGATAAAGGGATAAATAATGGATGGATGCTTATGAGCTCACCCGGATGGCGGCCTTGTTGCATTCCACACGGTTGATGGCCAGCCATGTGGGCAGGTCCAGCAGGTTCTGAAGAACCTCCTCATCCAGCTCCAGGTTGGTGAGCTGGCCCTCCCCCTTCAGCGTGCTGAGGTTGATCTTGTCTGGCGACAGGTTCTTGGCAAACCTGCGAGACACAGATGGAGAAGAGCAGTTTTGTGCCTGGAGATATTTAGAGAATCATGTTTTATCGGTTTATCCACAATAGTCATTTTGGAACAATCTTTACTTAACCAACCACAACATTCACTTCTTTTCATAATATGCTGCCAAAATAAGTTGGTTACTTGTTGCTTTTGACTGCTGTACACAGTCGAATGTATTTTTTCTTTGTGCCCTGGAGTTGTTCACTTTGTTTCCATGGTTACAGGTTAATCTGATAACAATAACATGGAGCAGAGCGGCTCAAGGTGCAGAGGGATTGAGATTTCAAAATGAAAATGGCTCCTGAGCTACAATGAAGAGAAATTTAATGGCAGAGACAAAGAGCCGCCCAGGATTATACTATATACATATTATATATCCAGATTGTAAATACAGAGTGATTCTGTGTGTGTGTTTAGTCCATTTCACCTTAGTTTGAGCAAACAGCCTTAAACATACAATCTCTGTGCCCATGACCTACACTTGGTTAATAGTTAGCAGAAGTTTAGTGCGTCTGACACACACCAGATCAGTGAGACACAGAATAGACACGTTTACATTGGGGAAGTGGTCAAAGCGGAGTTTTAACCTCCAGACCACAGTGTTCTGGTTACTGTCCAGCAGCACTGCAGCAATTTCATCATATCTCTGGATCGCTGAAGGAGCACTGAAGGAGCACTGAACGAGCACTGAAGGAGCACTGAACGAGCACTGAAGGAGCACTGAAGGAGCACTGAAGGAGCACTGAATGTCATTTGTTTCTTTATCTAAAGCAGTGCTTCAAAGACACACAATGACTTTCACATACAGGACAACTAAAACATAAATGTTTAACTAATGGAGAGGACGGCACATACGACTGGACTCTGATTGACGGCTGGTCTCAGATGAAGCTTGTGAACTTTAACTTTAACATTCACATTCCTGTGGGTGAATGTGAACAGGTTAGCTCCTACACATTACTGCTGATCATGGTTTACTTTTCTTATTCTCTTTAAAACAAACTGTGAGTATCAGCGACGACACATGACCTGAACTTCTACACTGACGCCACAACAAAGCTTTCCTCTGCACTAAAGACTTCCTCTGCAGTACATGACGGGAATGTGCATGTGTGTGTGCATGTGTGTGTGTGTGTGTGTGTGTGTGTGTGTGTGTCAAAGCAGCAGCGTGTCTATCAGTCACTGCAGAAGCTCAGGTTCAATTTCAATTTCACAAAAAAACTTTATTTGTCCACAGGGGGAAATTCAAAGGAGCTGAGTTCTGTTGAGTTAAAATAAGAGTCAAATAAACGTGAATAACGCGAGTAAAACACAGCAGTTATACAGTAGATCAGTAGATATTAAAGCTTTGATGTGCTTGATTATAGAAAGAATGGTTAATAATCTGATAAAGACGACATCAACACCCACATTCTGAATTATTCACAATGTCAATTTACTGTTGCTCTGGTGAGTTGAGTTTGATGCTTCTTTAATTCATGATTCAGCAGAAGTAACACAAAAACAAACACAAATAATAATAATACTACTGCTGCTGCTGCTGCTGCTGCTGCTGGAGTGTCTGAGCCGTGTGACCAGTGAAATATTCATCCCTGATCAAGTATCAGTCAAGCAGCCAGTAAACTCCACTGTGAGCGTGCACTGGGCCACGTCTCACGTCTTCCTCTCGTCGTCTTCCAAAGTCATAAAACACGGCAACACTCTAATCAAGCCATAGAAGTCTAATATCAAAAGTAGCCAGCTAAATGACACCCATGCAGATCTCACTAAGTATTAGTGAGAACATCAGCATGAGGCAGAGTATTAGGTTCACACACCGTCATCCATCTCCTTTATTTCCACGCTCACCAGACCAAAGCAGGCGCATCGAGAGATGATGAAGAGCTCAGCCTGACATTCCTCTCACGTCTTCTTACCGACTAAATGAAAGGTTTAACGTGACAGCACCAGTTTGTTGTTGCTCAAACCTGATTTTATTTTGACATATTTAAAGCAATAATTGGAAGGATTTCTAGAAAAGTTTCATCTGCAGACAGAGGCTGTGCTGAGGTCACATGTCTGCCATCTTTTGAATGCTCTGCAGATAATAACAACACAACTACCTTTCACGCCTGGTCGCTGTTTTTAGGTTGCTTTGCAGCATAGGCAGTTGTTGCTGGTGCTGGGTCAGAGTTTGAAAGAGTCAATTATTAAATAGATTATTTGGTTATAGATGAAAACAAGCAGTGTGATTTTTCAGCTTCTTAAATGTGAATATTTGCTGGTTTCATGGCGCTGTTTGACAAAGGAATCCTTCAAACGTGTTTATGACCCTCTCGTAACGACGCTCTTCCTAACACACCATGTTGTCCTGAGTTAATGTACGTATGGGAAACAAAGCCTAGCAAAGGCTTAGAGGTTCCAGCTCCATCTCAGATCGATGAAATGATGAAATGATAATTGATCAACGATGCCACCACAGCTTAAGTCAAAAACATACATTATCCTCACAGTTTGACCACAATCAGCTTGAAGACTGAAGAGCCGACTTTAATCCAACAAACACAGAGACTCTGAGTTCTATTTCCTGTTCCCTGACGGTGAATTCTTGGCGCAACCTGATGACATCAGCCGCCAGAGAGAGAGAGAGATGAGAGAGAGATGAGAGAGAGATGAGAGAGAGATGAGCCTGAGGGAGGACGACAGTGACTCAGATAAAAGCAACACAATGAAATTTAGAGGAAACTAAATGAACATTTGATTGATTCTAAAGAAAAGTAGCCTCAGGACACAGGAGGAGACGAGGAATGTAGTTTTCCAGAGGACGAAAAGTGATGTGGGTTGTTAGCACAATGTTAGCACATTGTTTCCTGCCAGCAGACTTGGCCTGACAACATTTAAATGAGCCTTTAACACTGTCATCAGTCTGGAGAAAGCAACTTCTCCCTTCTCCTCCAAATGAATGGACATCCAGACTCTTTATTCAGTTAGAAACTGACGAGTAAAAGCAACAGAAACAGAAACTGCTGCTGACTCTCAATGGTAGAATAAGACAATCAACACATGACACTCAGCCATTTAAATAAGTAACATGTTCTATTTTATTCTATTTCTGATCTACACCACAGTCTAGAATATACCCCGTCTCAGGTGATAAACAGGGTGATGCTCACTCGCTCTTCTACAGATGAATATTTTTCATTCAGAAAATGTTGCTAATTTGTTTTAGTTGTGATGAAACTGAACAATGTGTTATCCATTCATTCTTCCTTCTCTCATAACTTCCGTATCTGTGGTGCATATATTACCACAATGTGGCGGCAGCAGCATGTGTGTTTGCAGAAGTGATGACATTTATGAGGTTTCTTGAATGCATCTTCAAGTTTTGGGACCAACAGAAGTAATGAATTGTTACATGTGGGACAAGTTAAAGAGAACGAGCAAATGTTTTGTATCATTTCAGATTTTTATCAACATGGAAAAGTTCTTTTGGGAACCCTAAAAAAAACCTATAAATATTCACGTTAGAAAAACGATGATGTCATAACCCCGCCTCTCTTGCACTTTAATTCATTTTTACTGTTTGTTGTCGTCTTCTACGTCTTGTGTCTTTTTCGCTTGATGAAAAATGCTTTTCTTTCCTTTCATCATTCTTCTCCAACTCTTCTATTTGGTTTAAAATAATAATTAAAAAAAACACAAAAATGGAATTAAACATGGGTTCACAAAGCTGCACGATCTATACGAACAAAAAGAACAAACTGGTCTGACGTGTTCTTTTGTGCTTCAGGAATCACCGCAGGTTTAAACTGGACTCATGTTGCAGCTCTTCAAAGTGTTTTCTTGTAAAGATGTTTGGTATATGTGTATATGTGTATATGTGTGACACACAACCACTTAACCTTAGATTTACTACGTTACTTTCCAGCCTACATAAACACAAACTCCTCCAGCTGCATCAACAGGGACAACAATCCAACAACAATCCAACAACACACAGGTGTCACAGAGAAATGTGTCCTGGGATATTTAGAACCCTCAGGATACGTGAAAAGGTTGGAAAACAATACAAGACCCCTCGTTATGTGGAAGCAGAGGATGTCAAGGCCTAAAGAGGCCCTGTCCAAATGTCACTCTGTCTGTCTGTCTGTCTGTCTGTCTCACACTCACACACAGGACAGCTTCACAGTGATTAGACACCCACAGCACTGCACTCACTGAGTCATGACTCATCACGCCATAATAGCAGCGAGCAGGAGAGTTCACATCACTACAGCGCATCATCAGCATCATCATCATCATCCTGGAAAAGTCAGGTTCATGATGACGAAGAGAAGAACACGCTCACGCTCACGCTCACGCTCACACTCACTCACACACACACACACACACACACACACACACACTCACACACTCTCACACACTCTCACACTCACACTGTTGCTGTAGGAGAGTGAATAGCTCCACAACAATCGTGGCTTAACAACCCGTAGACTGCAGTGTGGGCAGCGTTCACATTTGAATCAATACAGTCTTCACCTCACTCAGTACAAATGTACTTTAAACTGAGAAAATGAGTGTTCACTTCTCAGCGACTGAGAAAACATAAATCACAACGTACGTCAGATAGTACAATTAAAAAAGAAGAATAACAATAACCAACATCTGGCAGTTATTTATAATTTACTGCATGTTAAAATAGTGTTTTATGGTTTATTGAGAAAAAACCCTGTGGTTGTACATGAACACCTGATTTTAAAATAACATTTGTTATTGCGTAATCGCAGTGATGCGATACGCTCGTGTTAAAGGGTTCAGTACAAGTATTTGTCGAGGGATCAGTTTGTCAATCTATAATGTTGTGCATTATTAAATCATATACAAGGGTAAAAGCAACAGTGACAGAATGAATAGTGAATCCTCCGCAGGAGTCTTGGTGACTGAGGCCACGGTGTCAGCAGCCTGACCATGAGCCTAATCTTCCAGGCCAAGACCTCGTCAAGTGCTAATCTTTTCATTGCTGCTCATTAGTCTTTGCTCGTCGTACACTCTGTTCATCCCACGTGACTCCATGTCAATTCTAACGCTGCCTGCAATTAGCAAGAGTGCCGTGTTCATATGACACTAACGAGCCGCAAATTACTGATCACTCTTTGGATGACTTTTCCACAAATGAGTAGACATCATTCTACTGCTTATTTCCATCATTAAAGATCCCAGAGTCCAGAAGTGCCGATTAACGCTGCATTTGTGTGTGTATCTGCGTCATGACCTCGTGTTTCATTTGTGTGTTTATCATCTCGGTAACCACGACGTTATCCAAGCTGCAGGCGTCCTGCAGCAGTCTTTCACTGTCACAGTGTCACTGACTCTGGGTCAGACTCTGGATCAGACTCTGGGTCAGACTCTGGGTCAGACTCTGGATCAGACTCTGGGTCAGACTCTGGGTCAGACTCTGGATCAGACTCTGGATCAGACTCTGGATCAGACTCTGGATCAGACTCTGGATCAAATGTGTAAGGGATTACCACATTACTCAATGTGTTGATCATTGCCTTTCCAGAGGGGGAGCTGAGGGTCTGAGAGCTGACGTGCCAATGACGTCACTTCCAGGTAACTGGCCAATCACAAGACAGTGGGAAAGCTCTGGTTGGCTGGCCAATCACAAGACAGTCCGTGTTCTGTGGGTGTGGTTTTGGTCTGAAACAGCGCGGCTGACGAGAGCGTCAGTGATGAGACATTTACATCGGCTCGTTTGTAGCAACGAGGACGTTTTTGAGGATAAAAACCACTTCATGTTTGTAAGTACACCTCCATATCTCACAGAGAAGATAGAGATAGGACCATGCTAAGGCCTCATTAACTCATCTGCTACAACTATTGTGTTGTACAATCTGTACATGAACCACTGTGTATATAATGTAAGGAAGATGATAAATAATAATAAAATAATAACACAACTAAATCAACCCGAGCAAAGACTGGACCAAGGACCAATCCAAACAATAAAGCCAAGATTAGTGTAGGAGGGTGAAAGGAAGCGCTCTCACTGCTCTAACATCCCATCATTCACACAACAGATCATTGAACGACACAAGCATGAGAAACATGTCTCGTCTGGGAGAACAGAGTGAATGTGACAGAGCACGTCCAGCACTGTTCAGCACTTTGTCATCCATCTGTCTCTCTCTGTGTGTGTCTCTGTGTGTCTCTGTGTGTCTCTCTGTGTGTCTGTGTGTCTCTGTGTGTCTCTGTGTGTCTCTCTGTGTGTCTGTGTGTGTCTGTGTGTAATAGGATATTGCACTGACTGGCTCAGCACCAAGGTCCTGTCAATGATGTAAACCTGTGCGTAACTCACACGCACACACATCAACACACACACACCTTGTTATGGACTCACCCACAGTGTTCAAACACTTCATCACTACACTCTGTAGTAAAACACATGTAATCAACTCAGCTTGGTCTTGATATTCACAAATGCATTGTTACGCATGCAAACACACACACACACACGCACACACACACACACACGAACCATCCCTGAATCAAACAGAACAGTCTAAAAGAAGTTTCAGTTAGTTAGTTTAGGTTGACTATAATAACCTTGGTTCACTGTCAGCGAGTCTTCTATGTCATGAATGCATCGTTACACTTGTTTTAGTCGCAGCAGCAGCAGCAGCAGCAGCAGCAGCAGCAGCAGCAGCAGCAGCAGACAAACTGTGATCAGAGATTTTATCAGGAAGACACACACTGGTGTGTGTGTGTGTGTGTGTGTGTGTGTGTGGGTGCATGGACGCTACACTGACATGACATGATGACACCAATAACAGAAACTGTAGCTATGTAAGCACGCCAGTGCTGTCTGTGTGTGTGTGTGTGTGTGTGTGTGTGTGTGTGCAAACTATTACGCCTGACCAGGGATGGAACTGTTTTATTATTAGAATTTAAAAATGCAGTCTTATTTCCACCAGCAAATGTCCAGAAACCAAAATGATCCTGTTTTTAATGATTTCTTTGTTATATGGAGCAAAGAAACCAGAAAATATTCACATTTATTTTATAAAGGTGAACTATCAGATAGCAACAATACGACATTCTGGTTTTGCTCCGCCTCTTTTCCTGAACCATGCACAAGCATCATCTAAACATCTGTATCAGCACTCAAACAACACAGTGGACATGTGCTGCTTTAAACATGACATCAGGACGCTGACAGACACGCGTCAGACGGACCAATCAGGACCAATCAAACAGGAAATGACATCACTACTCCTCTGGTCATTTCCTGTCGACGCTGATGCTAACGCTGCTGCAGCACATATGCATCGCCTCAACACACACACACACACACACACACACACCCACACACACCCACGACTTAAGTGTACGAGGACAATGAAGGGCACGTCGCCCATGAGGCGGAGTGTGTGTGTGTGTGTGTGTGTGTGTGTGTGTGTGTGTGTGTGTGTGTGTTTGCAGCCAATGCAGATTCCTCTCTGTGACACCGTGTGTGACCAGTGTGAAGGACAAAGGAATCCAAAGAAAGCGAGTGAGGTATAAAGCAGTGAGGCACAAATGAGGCAGCAATTAGACACACAAACCAGTTTCCCTTCATACTGATGAGTCATCTGTGACACTGTACCACATCAATACTCATCATTGGGGATTATTAACAATGAAATGAGTGAAGTATAAACATAAAACAACCTGCTGCATGTTTTAAGTTCTCCGCCGGGAACAAAACAGGAACGTACTCCATGTGAAGTCTTTTGAAGGATGGTGGAAAAGAATAAATAATGCATGTAAAGCACACAGAGCTGAACGCTGCACGTAACAGCAGGACAACAACACGCAGCCAGCGGCAGGACCATCAACAAGACCCTCAACAAATATCACCGACAACAGTGACATCAACCGAGACACATGTGTTGAAATAGGCCACTAAAGTAGATTTAGTAAGGGACCGTCACCAAATAATAGAGAAGTAACAGAGAACAAAGCACGGGGAAGAAGATTAGTCCAGTGACTTTTTAAATCTGACTAACCCTAACCCACGACAGACTGCAGTGACCCACATGTCCACATGTCCACATGTCCAGGAGTAACATGAGAGGACATTTGGCAAATCAACACCACAGGTGTGAGGAAAACAGCACGAGAAGTCAAGAGATCACACAACAGGCATTGGTGATTGAGTCAGTATATGTAGTATTTAGTATAAAATGCCGCTCAGTAACATCATCCTCTGGTCAAACATGATCACCAGCTAAAGTTAGACCACATCCCAGGCAGTGAGAGTGAACCTCGGGGCTGGTGGAGTTCACAGCAGTTGGCATGGCCGCCTTCTTCTGTAGAACCACTCAAATCTACGAGCTCCCCAGACCTTCACAGACCTTCACTTGCCAAACACTTTGTCACGGACACTCACACATTTTATTTTCCACATGAGGGTTGCGGAGGAGCTGGAGCCAAACCCAGCTGACATAGGACGAAAAGGACGGGACAAAAGGACGGGACAGGTCGCTCGTCCATCACAGGGCCAACACATCCAGACAGATGATCCAAAATGGGAAAGAAAGACAATTCAAGTGTCTTTGAACATTGTGCTTTTTGTTCAGAGTTTCAAAGAAACTGCTGAAAAACTGGCATTTGTTTTTGTCCACAAATCAAAATGATTCCGTTTCCATGATTTCTTTGTTTTATGGAGCAAGAAATATTTCACATTTAAGAAGCCGAGTCATCAAAAACCGATGAATCGATTATCAAAATAGTTTACATTTAGTAATTGATATATAGTCGATTCATCGAGTATAATAAATAATCAAAATATAATAAATATCATAACATCGTATCAGAGATGAAATCACAACAATAGATGATATCGTCACTTATATTATTGCATAGTGAGATTATGGGATGGATAAATCCACATAGGTGTTGCGTTTAGGTGCTGAACCTTGAGATCACCGTGTGAACAAACAAGTGATTTCATCATTCATTTCTTTTATTGCTTAATCATAAACTGTAATCACGTCTGTGTTAATGATTTACTGAGCTGTAAAACAGAGAGTTTATGACTGTGAGGAGATTAACAGTCAACAATCTGCTGAGATTGTGGACGTGAACAATCTGACTCGACCGGTACAACCTGCCCATTAGCCCGGCAGCTAACACCGACGCTAGCGGCCACGTCTCAGGTCGAGGAGCGCTGCGTGACACAAAACACGCACCTGACAGTTCGACACACGTGAAGAGTGTGCGCTTAGTTTACGAAATAATAAATATGAAGCGTTTTTACACGCGTACACCCGTGTTTGTGGGTCTTTTTAAGAAGCTAACTAGCGCTCCGTCCTCTCGGTGTCAGTTGAAGCTAACAAACCGCTGACCTGGACAGATGCTTCAGGATCTGCTTCTTGATGAGCCCGGCCATGGTGCTCCGCAAAGCCCACAGATCCGCAGCCTCTGGCGGGTGTCTGGAGCTGTTAGCCTCGCAGCTAGCTGTTCCCCCCCGCGCTCGAGGTATCCACACACGGCTCAAACAGTGATCCCCGTGTCGCTGCTCATGTTGACGCTGCTCATGTTGACGCTGCTCCCGCCTCAGTCTCTGCTAGACGACCACGATGATGATGATGATGGAGGAGGAAGAGGAAGCGACACCGGAGGACGAAAGGGCGGCATTTCAGGCGGAGACAGCGCGTGTTAACGTTAGGCCACTGAACGCAGATAAACTAGTGACTAGACTTCTCCACACACACACACACACAGCGAACACCTGGACAGCGTCGCGAGCCTCAGCGTCTGTTGTCACGGCGGCGTCATGACGCGTTCACGGTCTGCTTGGAAATCCTCAAACTTCAGAGACATCAAAACAAAGAAGGGAAAACCGTTATTACAACAACCATGAACCAGACGTATTATCATTATTATTATCATAATTATCATCATCATCATCATCATCATCATGATTATCGTTATTGTCACAGAAAAAGGTCCATAGCACAAACACCTAAAAATACCTAACACGTGCTGTACACACACACACACACACACACAGAAAACCATAGACACTGATAAATGATGTGTAATTTATTAGATATCAAATCAACATAACATGTATACTCTTATTCTAGATATATAAATAATATATATATAAACGTTTAAACAAACACACTATTTGACTCTTTTATTATCTGAACAAGAGTATCTTAATATTTTATCACAATAGAAAATATTTATGATAGAGATAGACAGACAGACAGATAGATATTAATAAAATGTACATTTGATTTGACCAAAAGTCAATGAATAATGTGCATTTTATAAAGTAAGTAGTCAAGATACAGTGGAAATTAAATAAATCACAACCGTTATACATGTATTTATTGTAAAATATGGTACATTGTCACGCTGCTTACCAAGGTTACTTTATGTGCTCTTATAGTGACATCTAGTGGTGAATGTGAGGCTGCACAAGACAAACAAAGACAAGGCTGATTTGATTTTTTTCTTGCAAAGTAAAATAATAATTTATGAGGCTAGAGTTACAGAAAACCACTTGGTTATGGTTATAATGAATGATTTTACTACAATGTATGTGACTTATATTTCCGTTATTCATTTAGGTGTTTGAGCAGCAGCAGCAGTAACAGCAGCAACAGCAGCAGCAGCAGCATCAGCAGCATCAGCAGCAGCAGTAACAGCAGCAGGCTGAAGCTGCCACGTATGTAGGAAAGGAGGAGCAAAGTGTGGAAAGGAAAGAGTGAAGCCTCCCTGTTCTGCTGCTCTGACTCACAAAGAACGCTCACAGACATTCTGCGGAAATGTCTTAAATAAAAAGATGAATACAAAGAAGTTAAATAAGCTTGAGAATAGTGTTGGTTTGATTGTTTCAGGGTCACATTAATCATAAAAGAGTTAAATGCACTTTGGAAAAATGTTAAATTTGACTGTTTTAGTGTACATTTGAGAAAAGAGTTAAATAAGATCGATAATAGCATTAAATTTAAGGCTTATAGTATCAAACCAACTGAACTGGTATTGACTTGGCTCTTTTACTGAAAACAAGTCAGAGAACGTTTTTGTCCCTTTAAATAACTGTCTTCAATATATTTAAAAACAAAAACAAAAACATCCTGTGCTTAAACTTCTTATTCGAGTCTTCAAAACGAATCCGACGAATGTTTAAAATGTTTAAATCTGATTTGAATTCTGGTGCAAAAGTCGAACATGAACATTACACAGTCACTGTTTCCTCTGTGTGTGTGTGTGTGTGTGTGTGTGTGTGTGTGTCAATAAAGTGGACCTATGCGGAGCTGGAGTGGCGCGTGGGACAGCCCCCATCCGCATACCTCGACACTAAAGAGTCTCGTGGAGAGACACGACGCGCTCACTGATACGCTGCTGCTGCTGCTGCTGCTGCTGCTGTTGCTGTTAGTGAATGAAACTGAACCAGGTCTGAACCAGGACTGAACCGGGACTGCAGCTCACTCACACTCACTCACACTCACTCACTCACACACACATCAACCATCTCCTGCTGACAATGACTGCGAAGAACCGGCAGAAGAACAGCGCCAGTGAGAAGAGCGCAGCAGCTCCGAGCCAAGAAGATGCGCCAAAGAAAAGCGCAAAGAGTCCGAGTAACAGTAACGCTGCTCCCGCTGCTGCTCCCGCTGCTCCCGCTGCTGCTTCTGCGGCTGCGGCGGCTGCGGCCCCTGGCCCCGGAGCTCCGGCTCCTGGCCCCGGAGCTCCGGCCCCACGCTCACGCAGCTGCCTCGGACTTGTCGTCAACAGCGTGTTTTACGCGGCGCTTGTCGCAGCCGCAGCTTTTACTGCGTTTTATCTGCAACAAGTGGTGGAAGAAGTGAGGCAAAGCAGCGCCAAACACCAGGAGAGCGCACAGCGCGGCGCACAGCTCAGCGCACAGCTCAGCGGCAACATGGAAAGCGTCCTTCAACAGGTAACTTTCATTAACTAACTATAACTAACTAACTAACTATACATATAACTATACTAAGCGGACTTAGTCACAGAAATGATCGAAATTAAAGTCAGATCAGACTAAATGTTACTCAACTATAGAACAGACCATAATATAACAACCTTACTGCTGTGTGTGTGTGGGGGGGGGTCTAATGAAGCAGTATATGATTTATTGTGCACGCCCCTGTTTTCACTCAGTTACATAACTGTCCAGAAGAACCTGCACATAATGTACTGTACAGCCACAGGAGTGTGTGTGTGTGTGTGTGTGTGTGTGTCAGGACCAGCAGTCCCCCTGGAATCCAAAGACCTGGTCCTAATGAGGCAGAACCTGAGGGGAACTGGTTAAATTTAAGGGTTATGATTTGAATAGTGATTGGGTCAAGTTAAGGGTTAAGGGTTAAGGGTAAGGCATTAATGAACTGGCTGGTTAAGTTAAGGGATAATGCTTGATGTTATTAAAAATGATGTTTGAGGCAGAAAAACCTGAGTGACGTGTTTTTAATCATCAGTTTTACTGCGGTCACTCGTGTTCATCCATTCATTAGCTGAAAATGCTAAGTCATTGTTTTCTTCCTAAGATGTTAATGTTTCAGACCTCTGCCTTTGATCTGACCTGTGGGCGGAGTTAGCGGCAGAAACAGGAAGTCTGGTAGTGCTGACTCAGCATTCCAAAATAGCAGTTAGCAATCAAAAAATCACACACAGACTTCATTTGTTTTCTTTAGATCTTGAAGTTTTTTTATGTCTTGAGATAACAACGTCACATGACTGTTGTCCTGTGCACAGGTGGAGTCTCTGAGCAGAGCCGTGGACGGCCTGCAGTCGTCGGTGCGCGTCACACGGGCGGAGCTGGAGGAAGCCGTGAGCAGGATAAACACGGGCGAGGTGCAGATGAAGAGGGCGGAGGAAGCTCTGCAGAACCTCCAGAACGATCTTCTCAGGGATCTCTCTGAGGGCATCACAGAAGTGAAGGAGGCTCGTGAGAGCGACTTCTCCTCTCTGGAGAAGATTGTGGAGGAGCGACTGGCTGAGGTGAGTCACTCCATCACGGCCAACATGGCCGACTTCACTGAAGCTCAGGGCGAGGCTCGGAGTCAGCTGACCGATCTGAAAGCTCGTCTGGGTAACATTGAAGACCCGGCGCTGATCAAAGAGGAGCTCTCTGCTATCGTCGACGCTGTCGCTGAAATCAAGACGGCGAAACAAGAGGCCGACGCTTCAGTGGATTCACTCAGGGAGCAGATCAGTGCGGTCAGGGGAGAGCTTCAGACTCGCAACCTGGAGGTCACGTCACTGTCTCAGGAGGTGGAAACAGTGAGGTCAGTGGTGCAGGAGACGGCGGGCAGTCTGAGGCCGGCGCTGTCTGCAGCAGAGGCCGCCGTTCAGGCTCTGAAGGACAGAACTGTGAGTGTGGAGAGTGGAGTGGAGCGGGCCGCAGAGTTGGTCCGCACCATGGACAAGAAGCTGAGTGAAGCATCTGCTCAGGCCCAGAGAAGGTCTGAAGATCTTGAAGCAAGAGTGAAATCATCAGAAGACAGCGCAGATGCTTTGTCTGCATCCACGTCAGACATCAACTCCAAAGTGGAGTCACTACTCGCTAAATATGACACTCATGAGAGCACGCTGGCTGCACAGGGCCAGGTGCTGGAGAAAGCCAGAAACAGCCTGGAGCAGGAGCTGGAGACACTGAGGAGCAGCCTGCAGGAGGTCCAGACCAGGATGAGCTCTCTGGACAGTGCTCAGACCCAGCTGTCCTCAGAGAACACCAATCTAGGTAAGCAGATTGGGGATTTGGAGAAGTGGCTTGGTGCTGTGGAGGTCAGCAGCAGCAGCAGCAGCAGCACAAAGCAGGAGCAGCTGGAGAATTTGAGGAGTGCGGTGGACGGACTGGAGACCAAAGCAGCCAAGCTAGAAGGTCACGATCAGGCCATCGCCACGCTCCAGAAATCTCTGCAGGAGACGCTGCAGACGCTCGCTGGGTTATCACGAGCGTCTGACACCGAGGAAAACTCGGGATAAAAGAATTCAAACACTTTTTCACATGTGATGAAGAATTCTTTCTTTAAAACTTGATGTAGAAAACAAGCAGGGAACTCTGAGTCAGCACTTCTTCATGTGTTGTTATTATTACATCATCATCATCATCTGAGCACGGACACGGAAATGTTTGACTGAGGATTTGATCTTAGTTTTAATGTCGTTTCTGATTTTTAATACAATTAAATATTATTTAACTTTATTTCTCATAGGAAATTAATGGAGATGACAGAGGCAGGTGAATCTCTCACACATCACAGATCACACACAGATCACACACCGGTCACAGTTCACTCACAAATCACTCACATATCAAAGATCACTCACAGGTCACACACAGGTCACACACAGATCACTCACAGATCACAGATCACTCACAGATCACTCAGAGATCACAGATCACTCACAGATCACAGATCACTCACAGATCACTCACATATCAAAGATCACTCACAGGTCACACACAGATCACTCACAGATCACAGATCACTCACAGATCACAGATCACTCACAGATCACTCACAGATCACTCACAGATCACAGATCACTCACAAATCACTCACATATCAAAGATCACTCACAGGTCACACACAGATCACTCACAGATCACAGATCACTCACAGATCACTCACAGGTCACAGATCACTCACAGATCACAGATCACTCACAGATCACAGATCACTCACAGATCACTCACAGGTCACAGATCACTCACAGATCACAGATCACTCACAGATCACTCAGAGATCACAGATCACTCACAGATCACAGATCACTCACAGATCACTCACATATCAAAGATCACTCACAGGTCACACACAGATCACTCACAGATCACAGATCACTCACAGATCACTCACAGATCACTCACAGATCACTCACAGATCACAGATCACTCACAAATCACTCACATATCAAAGATCACTCACAGGTCACACACAGATCACTCACAGATCACAGATCACTCACAGATCACTCACAGGTCACAGATCACTCACAGATCACAGATCACTCACAGATCACAGATCACTCACAGATCACACACTCAGACTCTGTTACTGACCAGTTCACAATGCATTCGTTTTTTTCTAGTGTTTTTGAATTGTTTCTTTAAGTTTGAGGCTTTTTTTTCTTAAACTCCAAAAGCAATAACAAAGTGTCGTTGAACACTCCTTTGTTTACTCCTTTGTTTACTCCTTTGTTGACTCCTTTAGTACGTGTTGGTGTTGTTGTTGTTTACAAGAATAAAAGCTCTCGTCTATATCAAAGGTTTTTTTACTGCGATGCTTTGTGTTGAAACGTTGAAAACATGGAGGAAGTGAACATTAACATTATTGACGACTGTGATTATCAGCAAATCTCTCTAAACTAAACCAGTTCATTTCATCTCCATTAGTTTGACACAATGAACAGAATCCACCCCACTCACTCCACCCGACCGGTACTCGAAAGACATCATGGTCACATTGGTCGCAAGTTCGACTCCACCCCTGACTGATTGTACTCAACTCCATTGTAAGTCTCTTTGGATAAAAGACATGACGTGTAATGTAATCAAATAATAATAATAAATAAAACACACAAGTTTAGTTTGGACTCACCAAACAAAGACATCGTCACCAAAGTGTTCAAGGTGAGGGAGGAATTATGGGATGTTACAACCTGTGAAGTCAGAGGAAACACAAAGTGAAATGAGACATGTGACGGAAAGGCTTCGTCGTTCATGTAGCGCCAGCTTTAGCTACTTCCTGTTGTAAAGGAACATTTGTGTCGTAAAGAGAAATCATTTAGAACTTATTTCGTTTTTCTCCACAAAAACATTTGTTTCTAACAAACTTTTGCAAGTCTGACTAAACTGGAGCGGCTAGCATGCTAGTTAGCCTAGCATAGCAGTCCCAGACACTGGTGAAGTGAGTCTGTTTTCACTGTCATTCATTTATCAAACACACGTTTGATTTTACCAACCTCCAAATGACATAAACGGCAGCTTCAAGTATTTAGAAAGATTTTATTATGCACAAATTTAAAAAGTTCGAAACCTAAAAGTTAAAGAAGAACTGCTGAACTATTCCCTTAAACCAGGATTCTGTGGGACTCGACACAAACCTTTAAATATAACATAAAAAGCATGAAATTGAAATGAATGGAATGAAAACGCAGCAGTGGGATGAGTTCAAACTGACAAAGCAACGAGTGTGAGACGGTAAAACAAGAGCAAGACGCTCAGTTTCTGCAAAGAAATGTCCACAGACATTCATTCATTCATTCATTCATTCATCCTGAAATGCTTTTGTGTCTGACGTGTTGGTGAAGAATGTTCCAGATTGGCCTGATGAAGACCGTGATGAGGGCGTGGCTCATGTTGGCTCATGTTGGCTCGTGCCTGGCGTCTATTTCCGATAAATCAGTGATTTCACTCAGCTGTTGAGATGTGACCCTTAAATCTCCTCTGACAGCAGTGAAGTTGCTCAGCGTTTGTCTGAGCTCGGCGATCTCCTGCTCTCTCCCGCTCAGGTCTTCAGCGAGTCGTCCGATCCTCAGCGTCAGATCCGACAGCTGCGGCTCAAACGCTCCCAAGTCTCTCTTGATCGTCGCCACCTTTGGTTTCAGGTCGCTGGCAAACGTGAGCGTCCTGATGAGCCGAGCTCTGCCGCTCTCCAGCTCCAGCAGACGCTCGGAGATGTGCTGGTCGGCGGCGGTGAGTTCAGGGACGCGTGAGCGGAGCTGCTCGACGGCCTTGGTGTTGCGCTCGGCCGCAGAGCGGAGGGCGGAGACTCTGTGGATGCTGTCGGTGAGCAGATCGGCGATGCGTGAGATCATGCTGCGCTCCACCTGCGCGCTCTTGTCCTCCAGCTCTCCAACATGACTCAGCAGAGACTCCAGCTCCGAGTGCAGGCCGTCCATCCTGCGCACGTCCGTCCTCACTGACGCCACCTACAGGGGAACACGGGACATGAGGGTGTGAAGTCAGGTTGCTGTGGTTGTGACGTTCGAACTCACGTGTGAATCGTCACCTTGTTGGTGAAGTCCTTGGCGATGGCGACGGTGCGTTCTTGGATCTGCGTCACGGCGTCGCTCAGAGCGCTCAGACTCGTCTGCAGCTGAGACCGTTTCTCACTCAGGCCGGACGCCCACTCCTTCAGACGCCCCACGTCCTGCTGCAGAGCCTCCAGCTGAGGCTGCAGCGCCCCCTGCTGACCCCTGAGAGCCTCCAGCATCAGCCGGACGCTCTCGCACTGAAACAGTGACGTGCAGTTATTAATCACAGGAGAAGAAAATGCTCATTCAATAATAAAACTCATGTGTACACACTTTATTCAGTTTAACAAAGTCACAAAAGCATCGTCTCGTTTTACACGTGACACTAAAATCCTGCAGAACGTAACAGAAGCATGTGTAACGCTGACATTCTGTCCAGATAATGTTTTTAAATGGATCACATTTCTAGATGCAAATAAAGGCAGAACATTCAAGACAGTCAACAGCCACTTTATTAGGTACACCACATCTGTTCAGCCAATCACAGGACAGCTGTTCAAACTGAGTGTCACAAGAAAGACAAAAGGTGAATTAAATTAACCTTAAAGCAGATGATGTCACATGATGTCACGTGTACCTAATAAAGTGGCCTGTTTTCATGATCGTTTATTTCCTTAAGTCACTGATTAATAATTCAGTCCATTAAAATATTGTTAAAATGACATAAATAAGTTGAAATAACAATAATAAAAGAACAATAACATCATCAAATGTCAGAATCAGCAGAAACTGAAACATTTAAAAATAAAGTCTTTTAAACAGAAGCTTCTTGTGCTCGTGTGTTCAGTGCAGTCTTTTTCTCTGGGTAAATAAAAACAACCACATCCTCCAGTGATGTCATAGTGAAGGTTGGTCTTCATTTTCCCACATCCACTCCTCCTCCTGCTCCTCCTGCTCCTGCTGCTCCTCCTCCTCCTCCTCCTCGTCTTCTTCTTCTTCTTCCTCTCCCAGAGTGTCCTGGCTCTGGATCTCGGCCCGGTTTTCCCTCAGCACCATGGTGAGTTCGCGGACGGCCTCTTTAACCACAGATAACTCGTTCTTCATCTTCAGGATGCTGTTGTGGGCCTGCAGCGTGTCCAGCTCCTGCCTGAGAGCCAGGATCTGGTTCAGAGCTTTCAGCATGCTGTCCTCAGTGCCAAACACCTGTAGCGTCACCTCCTCCAGCCTCTTCTCCGCCGCGCTCAGATCTCCTCCCAGCCTCAGGATGGAGCGCACCGCCTCCTCCACCTGCGGCAGGTGCTCCTCGCACTCCTGCGCTCTGGGGAGGTGCTCGAGCAGCTGAGAGCGGAGTTCGGCCTCGCTCTTCATCAGGCCGCTGATCTGCTGCTGCAGCCTGTGGATCTGCTCCGTGTTCCAGTCGAGCTGCTCCTGCGCCCGCTTGGTGTCGTCCTCCTCCGTGCGCTCCAGAGCTCGGGCGTTCCTCTTGGTGCTGTCCTCCAGCTCCTCCAACTTCTCCTGCAGCGCCCGGGCCCTCCGCTCCGCCTCGTTCACCCGCTCCGTGGCTCCGGCGTGGGCGTCCCGTGACTCCGCCTTGAGGGCGGCCAGGTCTGCGGCGATGGCCGACAGCCCCTCCTGCCACGCGTCCGTCACGTTGAGGAAGCGAGCGTTGACCGTCTGCAGGTCGCGGGAGGCGGAGTTTTCGTCAGCCTGCATGTCCATCACGGCGGCGTGGAGGACGGAGACGTCCTGCTGAAGTCGCGTTGCCAAGGAGGCGGTGGAGAGCGCCTCCTGCAGGTCGTCCTCAGACGCGGCGAGCTGCAGCCGCAACACAAAACAGGAGGGCTGTTGTTGTGGGAGCTCCATGCCCTCAGTGTTTACATGAAAACTTTACAATACTGTCAAATTACATTAAGATAAGACTTTAGCTTCATTAATGTCGTCATCAATCCATTACTAAAGGATCCGTCAATTCTTTTCATAATCAACTCATCGTTTTTTCAGCTTCTTAAATGTGAATATTTTAGGATTATTTGAATATTTCCTGGTTTGAGAAACACGTGACAGAATTCAGAGGAAATCTGTTTGTTTTTTTATGGTCTGTCTGTCTTTTAATGTCAGGACTGCGGATGGAAATGAGCTTTGAGCTAAATGTGGCATATTTACACGACGTCACAATGCGTCACAGTGTGCTCATTAATCATCATTAATCATCATTTGTCCTCGTCAAATAAACAAGAAAAGAAAGCATTTGTTGGTATTTGTCACTTTTATGTCGTCGACGTTGTTTTTGATTTCACTTTCACATCATTTTTTGCCACTTTTCATTTTCCTGATGGGAACATGAATAAAAGTGCAGGTGTGTAAACCAAACGCACCTTTTTAGAAACCCTCACAACTTCTTCCTCCACGTCGAACATGCTGGAAGTTTTCCCGTCAACAGATTTGAACTTTTCCTCCATTTGTGAAAACCTCTCATTCTGTTGCAGCACCATCCTGGAACAACGACACACACACACACAGTGATCATCATCGACAACAACAACAACAACAACAACAACAAACACACACAAACATTGTCTCACCAGGTCAGAGCTCCACAGACTGCCAGCGACACGAAACACAAGACACTCCTCACGTCCAGGCCAGAGTTGGGTTTATTTGCTCCGACCTCCATCTTCTCCATCTTCACCATCTTCATCTTCCTCTCTGCATCTTTAGCATCTTTAGCGTCTTTAGCATCTTTAGCGTCTTTAGCAGCTGAAGTTTCAGAAGCTTCGTCGCTTTGTTTCTGCGTTTTCTTCCTCTGCTTCACTTCTGTGGGCATTTTATGACCGCGTCACGCTGTGACTGAGAAAGCCGAGCGACAAATAAAACGTCAAACAGCTAAAACGTGTGTTTTAAAGTGATTTAAGTCGCTTAATTCATAATGGAGGACATTAATGTGTGGAAGTTAACGGCTGCGTTTAGCCGCTATTAGCCGCTCCTTCTGCTAACTGTTCCTAGAAAAAAAGATGTTGCGTTCACGTGCTCCTTGAAAGCTCGTACACATTTTAAATTAAGGCAGTTTTAATTAAAAACCACCACACGTGTAACAGTAACATGTATAATCAGTGTATAGCTGTTTTATTATTCACGACAAGACACAAAAAGCTTCAAAGAAAGACGATTTCAGTCATATTAATCGATTTAATTGTTGGGATTCTTAGATTTCCGACACCGCCGGGAGAACCGCAAACGCCTCAGCCAGCCACGTAGGCGGCTGCCAGCCAGCCTTTATAAAGTTAAATCTGTTAACTTTATTAGCGTGCAACGATTACTCCATTAATCAATTATTTACTGAATTAATCGTCAACTGTATTGATAATGAAGTGTTTTTTCAATAATTAAAAAATGCGTTCAGATTTTTCAGCTTCTTAGATGTGAATATTTCCTGGTTTCCTTGCTCCACATGATAAATAAAAATCATTAAAACTGAATATTTCCTGGTTTGTTTGCTCCACATGATAAAGAAAAATCATTAAAACGGAATATTTCCTGGTTTCTTTGCTCCACATAATAAAGAAAAATCATTAAAACTGAATATTTCCTGGTTTCTTTGCTCCACATGATAAAGAAAAATCATTAAAACTGAATAATTCCTGGTTTCTTTGCTCCACATGATAAAGAAAAATCATTAAAACTGAATAATTTCAGGAATATCATGATTTCCAGGTTTGGTAAACTCTGATCTGATTAATAATTTGTTGCAAACTTGCAGCATTATTTCCTATATTTATAAATGACTTGGATAATAAAAAGACAATAACTGACACAGACTGGTTGAAGCACAGGCCATTTATTTTGGCATGTTCCCAAAAAAAGCTTTCTTACATTTTGAGTGTCAAAAATGGATAATTCAAAGGCCTAGACATGATTCTCTTCCTATTATACAGGTATTACTGAGCAGCGCTCTCATATTCAGGGTGTGTAACTGAAGCGGCCATGCCAGTTACACACCCTGCAAAACTCTTTTACTGTAACATTTAACAATATTCAACAGCTGAAGACGCAAACAATCTTATAAAGATAAGCAAAACTCTCGTCGTCAAGTTAGGAGGCGAAAGTTTCGATTGCAAAACGGTTTACATTCGAGCAGAAGCTGCCACATGCACTTTTCCTCTATATATATTCCTCTCTATATATATATATATATATATATATATATATATATATATGTGAGACGCAACATTGAAACACCACCTATGAGCAAAGGCAGAGAGTGATGGAGAGAACAAATATTTGGTCATGAAGGATGTAAAACACCTGGCACTGACATACATTCATTCATTCATCCATCCATCTTGTCCTGCTTCATCCTCTACATGAGGGGGGTGCTGGTGCCAATCCCAGCGGACACAGTGTGAAAGGCGGGGCTACACAGGTCGCCACAGGTCACCTGTCCATCACAGAGACAAACCACCGTCCACTCTCACTCCAGCTCAACTAATCTGGACTGTGAGAGGAAACCGCCGCAGAAGGTACATGATGTAAGAAATGTCATTAAAATGACTGATATGTCGTCAAAGATCCAGGAGACGTAGAGTCTTCACTGATCGTGAGCTTGTGTTTTCACCGTCAATCACTCAGACAGTAGCACTTTGACACCGGGGTTGCCAGAATAGTTACCCAAACACAGCTAACTGCAGCCTATAGATCGGGATTATCTCACGTGACCAAACAGAAGACCACGCCTCTTAAAAATGTGACAAAAAAAGAGAAAGAATAAAAGAAATGTTAACGGCTGAAGGAAATGGAAAGGAAAAAAAAAAAACTTTACTTATCGACCACAAACTTTTCCCTTAAAAGATTTAAGTCAATCAGACAGTTATGAATGTGCATGAACTCACTGTAACAGCATTTCTTTTGGAAACTATCTGGCAACCCACAGCGGCCTGGGGAGAAGGAGCAATACTGTTCAAATTATTTATATCTTTTACCTCTGTTATATTATATTATATATATTATATATATATACATACACATATATATGTATATTTATACATATACATATACATATGTATGTAACCCTTTAAATATATCATTTAGACCTCGACAGAAACAGCGGAAACAAAAAGCTACAAAAATGTCCTGAAGAGTAACTCAGGAAATCATCATCAACAAAGGAACTCTAACGAAACACATGATCAAAACAAGTGTCTCTCTTTACATAGATTCACGTTAACCAGATTAGTGTTTTTTTTCTTTTTATAGTGGAAAAGCTTGAGAAAAAGGCTTTTCTTTTTCTTGTAGAGTCAGATAAGACATCGACGCCTCGGTCAAGTTTTAGGCCAAAAAAGAAAGAAAGAAAGAAAGAAAGAAAGAAAGAAAGAAAGAAAGAAAGAAAGAAAGAAAGAGTGAATAGTGCATTTCCACAAAAACCAAAGTCATGTTTTAAACTTTGACATGTGCTCAGAATCTGTGTTTCTTCTCTGTACAACAACAAAAACAAGGAACACACAGCGACTCGTCTTAATTCACATACAAACGCTCTCTTAAGGCCTCGTCATCAGCGTTTGGTCCCGTGTGAGGAAGAGCAAACTTAAGTGCACTTTAGGGACAGAAAAGGACACTTTCTTTTTTTTTTTTTTTCTTTTTTTAAACGTGGGAATGTGCAAGATTAAGAAAAAAGAAAAAAGCCACACACGACAAAGAGTGTGTGATGATTGTGTGTCTTTCTACAGTCTTTGCGGCTTAGGTTTTTTTTTTTATGACCTCATCAATTAAAAAAATCATCACACCATGAACCTTGTGACCCTGCTACACACACACACACACACACACACACACACACACACACACACACACACACACACACACACACACACACACACACACACACACACACACACACACACACACACACACACACACACACACACACACTACACATGTAAACCCAGCACCAGCAACACACTGCAAACTAAATCTTCTTCATTTGACTTCAAGATGAACAAATATTGTGCTTCAGTCATCTCCACTCTATCGATAAACAACAACAACAACTTAAACAACGTAAATGTCTCCAGGACGGTGAGTGGTCTTTGTCCTTCTGTCTCACTCTGTCTCACACACTCAAGAACTGTAGTGGTCCTGGAAATAAAGACAAGAATCATCGGTCAGGACGTTAACATGCAAATGCTGGGTTTATGTCTGACTCCGCCTCAAATGGATTAGGATTTGTCACAGATGGATTATGATGGATTATGATTTGTCACAGATGGATTATGATTTGTTGCAGATGGATTATGATTTGTCACAGACATATTATGATTTGTCACAGATGGATTATGATGGATTATGATTTGTCGCAGATGGATTATGATGGATTATGATTTGGCACAGATGGATTATGATTTGTCACAGACATATTATGATTTGTCACAGATGGATTATGATGGATTATGATTTGTCGCAGATGGATTATGATGGATTATGATTTGGCACAGATGGATTATGATTTGTCACAGACATATTATGATTTGTCACAGATGGATTATGATGGATTATGATTTGTCGCAGATGGATTATGATGGATTATGATTTGGCACAGATGGATTATGATTTGTCACAGACGGATTATGATTTGGCACAGACGGATTATGATGGATTATGATTTGTCGCAGATGGATTATGATTTGTCGCAGACGGATTATGATTTGTCAGAGACAGATTATGATTTGTCAGAGACGGATTATGATTTGTCAGACGGATTATGATTTGTCGCAGATGGATTATGATTTGTCAGAGACGGATTATGATTTGTCGCAGATGGATTATGATTCGTCGCAGACGGATTATGATTCGTCGCAGACGGATTATGATTCGTCGAAGACGTATTATGATTAGTCGCAGACGGATTATGATTCGTCGCAGACGGATTATGATTCGTCGCAGACGGATTATGATTAGTCGCAGACGGATTATGATTCGTCGCAGACGGATTATGATTCGTCGCAGACGGATTATGATTCGTCAGAGACGGATTATGATTTGTCGCAGATGTATTATGATTCGTCGCAGACGGATTATGATTCGCCGCAGATGGATTATGATTTGTCGCAAACAGACTATGATTCGTCGCAGACGGATTATGATTTGTCACCTGAATTGAGTTCACGACTCCACTGGCCATGACGGAGAGCTTCCCTGCGACGGAGCGCACTCCCAGTCTGAGCTGCGACATGTCGGGAGCGTTGGGCAGGACGTTGGTCAGACGGTACGAAGTGGCTGTGAAGAGAACGAGACACAGATGAGTGGACTTTGTTTCGGTGACTGTGATGATTCGGAGCCGCGTGTTGGTACCGTTGTGTTTCTTTGGATCGTCAAACAGGTCTGCAGAACTTATCGCTGCGTTCCCGGACATTCTGTCCAGTCGTGTTTTGGCTTCATACTAAAACAAACACACACACACACACACACAATCTTAGAATATGCTTCTGGATTTAAGGGCTACAGTGAAGAACCCTTCACTGAGATTAGATAGAATGATCTAATCTAACCTTCAGACTTCAGATTATTCCATATAAAAACATAGTAAAGACAGTAATGAGCAGAGTTCTGTGAGTGAAGTCATACAAACATCATTCTCTCGTTTCCTGACGGATGACATGAATGCTTCAGAGCGTACACACCTCCATGTTGTCTGGTTTTTTAAAGAACATATCAGAAGAGATTGCTTTGACATCAGATCCAAACTTCCTCTGAACTTCTCCCGTCTCCAGCACCGGCAGTGGTTCTGGTTTCCTGCGGGCGGCAGGCCTGGCGACAGATCATCAAACACGTGTGTGAATGCTGTTTCTGAGATGGACTTGTAGTCCACACACACACACACACACACACACACACACACACACACACACACACACACACACACACACACACACACACACACACACACACACACACACACACACACACTCTTTCCTACCTGTCGTCAAGTGAAGACATGGTGGAGGTCAAGTAGAAGTCTGCCTCTGGTTTCTTGCTCCAGTTTCCTGCATCACCTCCATCATCCCAGCGGGAGTGAAAATGATCTGAAGGTTCCAGCTGATTCTCAAACCTCCTGAAAGAGAAGCTGTGATTAACGTGGACCCGTGAAGGAGGGGCGTCGTCGTCGTCACGGAGCAGATCTGTGTCTGACCTGGACGTGAAGGAGCCTTCGTCGTCGTCTTCCTCCACAAAGCGTCGTCCCCTGTTGCTCTTTGTCCCCTGAGGACTCTCCTGCTCGATCATGTGCATGTCTGAAGTGACAGAATGTGAAACGGCACTACAGAGAGGAGCAGAGACACCAGGTCACATGATTGTTACCAGGTCACGTCACCTCACCAGGTAACAACGACACGCTTCATCCTCTCACCTCCTCATGCCTAGGCCCATGCCCAGTCTCTCAGCCTGCTCCTTCCTCTTCCCCTCTAACCCCTTCAGCTTCGCCTCCTCTTTTTTCCTCTGCTCCTCCAGATCTTTATAGGCCAGTCGCAGCGATGGAGCACTGAGGAGAGAAGGAGAGTTAGAGAAGGAGATATAAAGACTGAGGAGAGAAGGAGAGTTAGAGAAGGAGATATAAAGACTGAGGAGAGAAGGAGAGTTAGAGAAGGAGATATAAAGACTGAGGAGAGAAGGAGAGTTAGGGAAGGAGATATAAAGACTGAGGAGAGAAGGAGAATTAGAGAAGGAGATAAAAAGACTGAGGAGAGAAGGAGATAAAAAGACTGAGGAGAGAAGGAGAGTTAGAGAAGGAGATATAAAGACTGAGGAGAGAAGGAGAATTAGAGAAGGAGATAAAAAGACTGAGGAGAGAAGGAGAGTTAGAGAAGGAGATAAAAAGACTGAGGAGAGAAGGAGATATAAAGACTGAGGAGAGAAGAGCAGGTGAGTTAGAGAATAAAGTTAAAGTAAAAACAAAAAGTGTGAAAGAAAAGAAGCAGATAAAGAAAATGTGTCTGTAACAAAATATTTAAAAATAATATGAATTTACTTAATGTTAATAATAATAAATGGTGTAATGCTGCCCCCCACAGTTCAAAGTGCTTAATTACAGCTCCTGTGTTTCTCTGTTTATCACTTCATTCTTTCTCCACTCGTCTCTCGCTCACTGACCACACACACACACACACACACACACACACACACACACACACACACACACACACACACACACACACACACACACACACACACACACACACACACACACACACACACACACACACACACACACAGACTCACAGACTCACAGCAGAGATGAACACACACACACACAGACTCACAGCAGAGATTAACACATACACACACACACACACACACACACAGACACATACATGGATTGGTCAGGTTGAATATTCCTCTTGTCCGTGGCGCTGCTGCTGCTGCTGCTGCTGCTGCTCTCCTCCTTCTCTCTCAGCTTGTCTGCAGCTTGAGCTTTCTTCTCCAGCTCTGAGAAGCTCTTGCTGCTGACCTTCTGAGCGCCCAGACCTCCTTTCTTAGAGGCCAACTGTACACACACACACACACACACACACACACACACGTTTACGTTTTAGAAAACAAGGTCCAAACATGCAGGGCTCTATTCACCTCGCCTCACCACGGTTTAGGTTGCATCTCCACTATAAAAAAGTAGGCGGAGTCATCACTGCACAACTTCGTTTTATATGTCACACACACACACACACACACACACACAGTAGTTGTTGGAGATTAACCAGGTTTTTAGGATTGTTAAGTCGTGATCTACAGTTCAGCTTGATGAGTGTGTGTGTGACGTCTCTTCCTGTGACGACACTGTGGCCAGTGAGTGTCTGACAGTCTGACCAATCATCACATAGTTACCTACTGGAAAATAGTACCTGGTACCAGGTGACTATGCTCGTGGAAATGCCGTGGCGAGGCGAGTAGAGCCGGTGGAAATACTTGCTCACTATGACTTACTGTTTTCTTGGCAGCAGCTGGCTTCTTCTTGAGAAGAGAGAGCGGCTCTGAAACCATTGTGGGAGAGAAGAGTTTCATTTGAGCAGTTCACACAGTACAAATCGGATTTAAACGGCATTTCTAACCCATTCCAAATGTGTGTTTTTTTCTTGTCCAGACTCTCATAGGAGTTATCAATCTTTATAAAGTCTATGGAAAAGAAAAAGCCCTGGGTACGACGAGAAGACAACAGCCCAACCTGGATTTGCTTTTGGGGAAACACTCAGCATTTCCACACTTGGACCGTCCTCTGAATTACCTGAAACAGCACATGTGTGTTGGATTAATGCAGCAGACTTGCAGCAGTTCTGTGATCTTTCAAACTGTCAAATACCGTTTCTGTCTTCGTCTTTTTCCCGAGTTGAACTCGGCTCTGTTGTGAAGGAGCTCAGACTCATTTTGGACATGTCCAACGTTTCAGGTTCTCCCTGTGTATCAAAGATCAAAGACACACAAGTGAGCGTGTGTGTGTGTGTGTGTGTGTGTGTGTGTGTGTGTGTGTGTGTGTGTGTGTGTGTGTGTGTGTGTCAGATGTATAATTATAACCACACCTCAGCAGAGTAAATACCTGTGAATGCAGACTAAAGAAATCCACATGCTTGTCTTCTGGTGATGTTGGAGACAGAGGAGCCTGACTGTCGAGCCACAGCTGAGGAGGAGGAGGAGGAGGAGGAGGAGGAGTTGGAGGAGGAGGAGGAGGATGACAGTCAAAGTTGAAGGACATTTCTCTCTCGTATGTTCTCAGTCTGAACGTGGTTATTTTATCTTACCTCTGTGCCATGTCGTCTGGTGGCTTGCGTCGCTAAAGTCCTCAGCTTGTCTCTGTACTGCTGAGCCGTCCTGCTGTTGTATTTGGCGTTGGCAGCGCTGGCCGTGCAGCCGTGTTGACTGAAAAAAGCAATCTGCCGTCGGAACATGGAAAACACACACAGACAATCAAACAGGAGTCATCCAGTGGAATCATGCACTGGTGGCGTGACGCTGACGTGACGCCGGCGTGACGCTGGCGTGATGCCGGCGCGGCAGCCTGTAAACTCTATAAACTGCTGATCCTTGGACTCACCGCACTGGCATTGCCTCCGACTTGCATACATCTTAGCTGGAACCAGGACCAATTAAAGTCCAGCTCAGTAGACCTGTGAACATGGGGAGGTTTAGGTGAGTTACTACACATGATAGGTTACAGACTAGATTAACCCGTACATGTTTAAATAACGACTATAACGCGCTGCTACGAGGCTGAGTTAGTGCTTAACTGTGAAAAAGACATCCTGAAGTTCAGTTAAGTTTATACAGTTTAACAGATAATAATGGTGTAAAATGATGGAGCCAAACTCACCCTGTAAAAACACACGGCGGCAGTGACATAAACTAACATCAGAAATATAAACTGCTGCTGCAGCAGCTGGTTTAACCGTTTTAAAGTGTTAGCAGTAGTTTGGTCCCCATGTAAAAATGTTTCAGGGAATATGGAGCTGTAACTCTGACTTCAGGATCCTGTTTTCCCCAGTTAATACTAGATTAACAATTCATTAGATTCCTGCCTTCATCTAGAAATGATTGGAAATAATGTTTGTCTTTAAAAGTAGACACATGTGAAGCTCCTTCCATACATTAAACACCCGTCCATCACAGATCCCTAACCCAGGTCCAGGGAATTAACCTGATGTTAATCTGCATATGTGTGGACTGAGGGAAGCAGAGATAACTCACACAGCAACAACGTGCAAACTCCAGACACAAAGGTTTAAAGTAGGATTTGAACAGAGAACAGTGTCACTGTGAGTCACCAGTGCTAACCACCGCCCCAGGGAAAACATCCACATACACAACTGGAGAGGAAGCATTTTCTCTGATGCCACAAACATGGAGAAGATAAATCAATTCATTCAATCTCTAACAGAAGTTTTGCCTTTTTGTTAAAGTCATTACTTTCTTCTATGTTAAATTGTGTGTTTCTGTATTCATTATTATTGTTATCATTATCATTTGTTATTATTATTATTATTATTATTATGATTATGATTATGATTATGATTAATAATAATAATAATAATAATAATACTAATGTTATTATTGTTATTGTTATTAATAATAACAACAGGTCCTAACTTACCTGATGAAGCTCAGGTGCACCCCCAGAGACCTGTGAGTCCCTGAGCAGTCTATACACAGGAACACACCATAAGTGATGCTGGCCCAGCTGGGGTTTTTGGCTGCACAATCAAAGCAAACCTGTGGGGAAAAGAAGGCACAGGAGACACATGATGATAGTACTGACAGTGAAGCGATAGTACTGACAGTGAAGCTTTAACTCAGGACAGGAGACACATGACAGTACTGACAGTGAAGCTTTAACTCAGGACAGGAGACACATGATAGTACTGACAGTGAAGCTTTAACTCAGGACAGGAGACACATGATAATACTGACAGTGAAGCTTTATCTCAGGACAGGAGACACATGACAGTACTGACAGTGAAGCTTTAACTCAGGACAGGAGACACATGACAGTACTGACAGTGAAGCTTTAACTCAGGACAGGAGACACATGACAGTACTGACAGTGAAGCTTTAACTCAGGACAGGAGACACATGATAGTACTGACAGTGAAGCTTTAACTCAGGACAGGAGACACATGACAGTACTGACAGTGAAGCTTTAACTCAGGACAGGAGACACATGATAGTACTGACAGTGAAGCTTTAACTCAGGACAGGAGACACATGATAGTACTGACAGTGAAGCTTTATCTCAGGACAGGAGACACATGATAGTACTGACAGTGAAGCTTTAACTCAGGACAGGAGACACATGACAGTACTGACAGTGAAGCTTTAACTCAGGACAGGAGACACATGACAGTACTGACAGTGAAGCTTTAACTCAGGACAGGAGACACATGACAGTACTGACAGTGAAGCTTTAACTCAGGACAGGAGACACATGATAGTACTGACAGTGAAGCTTTAACTCAGGACAGGAGACACATGATAGTACTGACAGTGAAGCTTTAACTCAGGACAGGAGACACATGATAGTACTGACAGTGAAGCTTTATCTCAGGACAGGAGACACATGATAGTACTGACAGTGAAGCTTTAACTCAGGACAGGAGACACATGATAGTACTGACAGTGAAGCTTTAACTCAGGACAGGAGACACATGACAGTACTGACAGTGAAGCTTTAACTCAGGACAGGAGACACATGACAGTACTGACAGTGAAGCTTTAACTCAGGACAGGAGACACATGACAGTACTGACAGTGAAGCTTTAACTCAGGACAGGAGACACATGATAGTACTGACAGTGAAGCTTTATCTCAGGACAGGAGACACATGATAGTACTGACAGTGAAGCTTTAACTCAGGACAGGAGACACATGATAGTACTGACAGTGAAGCTTTAACTCAGGACAGGAGACACATGAAAGTACTGACAGTGAAGCTTTATCTCAGGACAGGAGACACATGATGATAGTACTGACAGTGAAGCGTTATCTCAGGACTTAAACGAGGACACTGTGAGGACACGCCTTCCTTGTTCAACACTGAAAGCTTAAAGTCAATATGGAATGACATGCACGGCTGTGAACACAAATATCAAATCATTTAGACACATAGACACGTGCTGGAGTTCACAAGGAGCGTCAGTCATTGAAGTGACTTTGAATGGGACATATTTAATGTGCTGAGTTTTCTACAGGGAATGTTCCAGTTGACTGCAGGTGTCACAGGAGGACGAGCAGATGTACGCTCACACACCGCTGAACATCCGTCCTCAGTGATCCAATCACATTTAGACAGAGTTCACACCTGGTGTTAAAAGTCGTCGTGGACTCAATGTGGCTTCCTCGTACGCCCTGTGTTCAAATACACGCTGACATGGGAATGAAATGATCGGTGACTGATGTCATGTTTGTGTGTGTGTGTGTGTGTCAGTGCAAATGGCAGAGACAAGTGAAGCTGAGAGAGTCAAAGCTCTACTCGTGCTGCTGCAACATGAAAACATTGTCGGGTGGGAGGAGTCTCCATCTGTGATGTGTGATCTGAAGCAGAGTCAGAGTTTGTATCAACAGTTGAGGCTGGTGGTGGTGACGTTGGTGTGAAACATGTGGGTTAAACCATTTCTTTGCACACTTTGAACATCGTGAATGTTCCAGTTCACGACCATGTCCACGAGGATACTGTGTCAAATCATCTGCCTCCTGTGACTTAGCTCCACCTATTTACACCACTGTCTTCTAAGGCTGGTGAGAATGGTCAGTATTTTATCAGGTGGTCACTCAGGTTGTCTTCATCACTCAGGTTGTCTTCATCACTCACAGCTGCTGCCAGTCCTCTTATCTCATTTGAATGTTTATCTGTGGCTGTCCCTGAACTCTGGGATCATCTCCTGTCCGACATCAGGTCTGATCTGACCACGGATGTTTCTGAATTTCCACCGTGCTTGTATGTCGTGGTTTTTATCTGCTATTTGCACCATGTCTTTGTTCTAACAATTCTGTTTCTTTGACTTTACAGTGTACCAAAGAAATGATTATTTATGTATTTAACCTTGAGTTTACCAGGTTAAAACTAGTTCTTATTTACAATGTTGGCACAGAAAAGACTTGTCGAGGTGAAGGAAGAGAAAACATCAAAACACATTCAACAGTAACACACATGCAGTAAACAGGTGTTTACTGCATGTCAAAAACAAAGAAGAAGTCAACATGAGTCACATGGAACAAAGTACAAATACTTCTTAGAATATATTATTATATATTATATTTCTAGCAACTTTAAGAGTTGGTATTATGGTCTGTATTTATATCGAGCTTTTCTAATCTTGATGAACTGCTTTACACGACAGTTTTCACACATTCATCTTTCATGCTACAACAGGGGCTTAAACTGTTACCCCTCACTTTTTTTATACTTTTAATTCTAAAATGTACATTTTAAATAAGAGAAGAACTTTTGATACTTAAGTTCAGTAAATGTCATAAACTTTAACACTTTTTTACTGAAGTAATATTAAAAAAAATTTTTTTAAAAAGTGACTTCAACTTCAACCAAAGTCATTTTCTGGTCACATGCTTGTACTTGTATTACTGTGCTTGTACTTGTATTACTTTAAAGTACTTAAAGTGCAAGACTGTTGTATGTCCCTTGTTTTAAAGTGCAGGTGTTTTAGCTGATGTTGGTGAAAACTTTATGAAGCGGATTTGATTTATTTAACATCCATTTCCGAGTTCCAGCTGTGATTATTCGTTTAGAGACATCAGCATGTACGTATATTATGTTATATTATATTATATTATATTATATTATGTTATATTATGTGTTAATAAATGGTGCGACAGTGAATCTACTGCTCTGTTGTAAGAGTAACGTGTGCTGTCCTCCATTTTGACAAGTCAGGCCAAAACGAAGCTTGACGCTAACAAACTGTCAGAGCTCGTCGTGAAGCTGTCAATCAACGTCACATGTCACACACTCAAAGTTCACGCACGAGAACCTCCAACAGTCACTTTGACGTGACTTTTTAAAAGGACTTTTCACAACAACTCAACTGTTGTTAAGCTAGCGTGGAAAGTGCGACGTGTCACGTATGTGTGAGTGGAGCGCCACTTCCGTGTCAAAGTAAACACAAACACACGGATTAAAGTCTCACCTTATTCGTGGGAACGGAGCGCAGTCGCTTGAAAATGGCAGAAATGTCGTGTCTGTTCGGCTCCGACATTTTTCTCCCGCTGTTGTCGCCGCTGCTGCTGCTGCTGCTGCTGCTTCTGCTTCTGCTGCTGCACGAGAAGAAGAAGAAAACTGCGCTGTTTTTCGACAATAATAACTGAGTGCGACACGTCAGTGGCGGAACATCATGGCCGGCCTCTGATTGGGTGAAAATGACACGTGGGTATGTTATTGTGACAAAGGCTTCTGGGTAATGTGGTCTCTTTCTACATTTGTGGTTTAACTTGATTTTAGTGTGTTTTTTTTATTACATTACATTTTACATCATAGAAAAACGTTTATATTGTGAACTAAATATCATTTCATACAAAAACAAAGACTTTTATTCTGAAATGATGTGAAATATCATCATAAATATTATTATTTCTATGTCTTTTTCTCTTTTTACACCCAAGCTCATTGTAGTGTGAGAAATGTATTATATATACATGTATACCTATACATGTATACTGTATTATATATACATGTATACTATATATACATATGTACTTTGATGTTTTTTATATCGGTTTTAAGCGACTCACAGATGATTGATGATGAATTCATGGAGATATTCCTTGTATTTAATTATTTATTGTATAGTTTATATGACGCTCCATGTGCTATATTGATATGATGTTCCAACAGTGTTTATTTTCCCTATTCTATGTTCATAGTTCTTTGTATGTAACAGATGTCTTTTTCCTTTCGATGGCATTAGCCCTTATTGTGTGTTCTTTTATTACATTTAACTTGTTCTTTGACTTTTAATTCAACCTTTGTGTGGACAGCAAAAATTTGTTTTCTTACTGTTTGTATGACAATAAAGTCTTTGAATCCTGAATCTATTTTTCATTTTGCTGTTTCTAATGAAGTATTTCACTTACTGGTTCCAAGTGGCAGGATTATCATTTCAGTATTTAAATGTATTTGAATTATACTGATATTCTGTTATATCTGATAGAAACTTCAAATAAATGAAAGCAAAAAAAGGCTTAAATGTAAATAATCCCAGAGATTATTAGAAGAAGAAGGAGGCAACATGTCTGCTTCATGCTTCAGACTTGTATGAGCGAGAGAAATGAATTACATCTATAAATCAGTTCTTTTAACACAGGGAGCCAATGGACATCTATTAAAAACAAATAAATACAAATAAGGATTTAATATTAAGACAAAAACATGTTTTTATTTCCAAATCTTTTCATTTATTATGTTGCGGGACAACATTTACAAACCTCACTGTGTAAGTCCAGCTGTTGCTGTGTTTTGACGGCAGCGCGCCCTGAAAATACGTTAAAAGACAAAGAAACAAGAATCGTCTTTGTTTGCTCGTTCTCTATTTTAATCTGGAGCTGGTCCGAGTGTGTGTGTGTGTGTGTGTGTGTGTGTTTGGGCAGCAGTTCAGCTCAACAAAAATAAAATGCAAGCAGACAAAAGACTCGATCAAAACATGTATTAAGGTTAAAAAAATCAGGTTCATGTCATAGCTCCTACAAGAAAATCAACAATTATTCACAGAGCTTTCGTTGATTCACTCGGTGAATAATGAATATTTACAAATATAACAAAATAATTCAAGGGATTTTTCATTCAATTCAATTAACAAAACAAATTGATTCTCAGTCACAGCACAACAGAAGCACTTTGTGGCATCATAAATTAACAATCATCTGATCTTCTGACGCTACCTTTGTTCTAATAATCCAGGCTATTTACAGGCATTTATGCAACTCCGCTGTTATTGCTGTCGCTTGTAAAATAATAAACCCTCAAACACGAAAAAGAGTTTTTCCCATGAACTTTAACATTTGTGAGAGAAGTCAAACACGGGAGATTCAAGAAAATCTTTCAGTGTACAAACGATGCATTATTACACACGTGTGTGTGTGTGTGTGTGTGTGTGTGTGTGTGTGTGAGGACAGCCGTTAGAGGTGAAACAGTGAACAATCAGCAGGTGACAATAAAAAAAAAAAATACAATCAGTGAATATACATTCAATTTCAGTGACGAGGGAAACTTCCTGTGAGCCGAGTGAGGACTGTGAGGAAAAGACTCTGCAGCGTTTTATCGTTTTAATCTGGATTAAATGACGATGACGACACTTTAAAGGTCCAGTGTGTAACTTTTCATAAACTATAGTCACAGGTTTGCTGGCATCCATCGTTTAATCGCTTTAAAATAACACATTTGTTCACTTTTTGCAGCCTTGTATTTGTCGTATTTGTCGTATTTGTACTTCAGGGCTGGTTTTACAGAAGCCGCCTGAATGGACAAACCAGTCGGAGCGTGCTTTGGTATTTAAAAGTGCAGGCTGTGAAGGCCACCGTAGTTCCCATGATGCACTCGGGAGAGCCAGGGGTGAGGTGGCAATGAGGATCAGGATTAGGTCAAATAATCTAATTAAAATTCCCAGCCTGCAGTTTGGATTTGTAAAAATGTAACAGCCGACGCCACAGAAGAGTAAAATAATGTCGCAGTCTCACCACTAGATGTCACTCACTGTTACACACTGGACCTTTAAGAGCTGAAAGGTTTAAATGAAGTTAAATGTGACAGAATAATCTGGATTTTCGAGGCAGTTTGAGTTTCATCATGTTATAAAAAGGTGAATCTATAGCAGTTTGTGTATCACAGCTGCAGGGCTAACGTTGACTGTCGTCCCAGTGTTTCATTACAACAATATAGAAATTCATTCTTAGCTAATATATATATATATATATATAAGTATGTATGTATAAAGTGTGACTATTTAATGGATTGTTGTTTTTGTAACAGCATAAATGTGATTTTAAGTAACATATTTTCTGTTATGTTCCTTTGTTTCAACAAATATCTCAAGAGTTCCTTTTATGATCCTCCTCTTCTTCTTCTTCCTCCTCCTCCTCCTCTCTGTCCTCCAGTCCAGTCTTCACTAAGAGTTAAACATAAGGATGACCCTCCTCCGCTTCATGTTTCCTGTATTACTGGATGGCTTCCACATAGTTAGCAGGATACAGGCCCGTTTTTCCGTCCTTCAGTTTGCCTCTGCACCAACCCTGATCGTCCTCCTCACCAATTTTGGTGAATTCATCCCCTGGAGAAGCAAAAAGAAACAGAAACGGATGAATCTTGCGTACCACTGGTGGTCCACATACCACAGTTTGAGAACCAGTGCGTAAAGAGACGACGCCCTCGCGTTTCTTACCTGCTTGGAAGGTGAGCTCGTCCTGCTCCTGTCCTTCGTAGTCGTACAGGGCTTTGACAGGAACACACACCAGTGGAGACGTCGGCTCGTCCTCAAATGGATTTCCATCGCCGTTGGCAGAGAAAGGGTTAACGCCGGTGTCTTCGTCTGACCAGTCTGGAGTCTTCTCCGTGCTGCTCACGCTGCGCGCACACACACACACACACACACACAGTCACTCAGGAACGGTCTCTTCTCAACACGGACGAGCGTTACAACACGGACAGCACAGGCCGGCATGCCGGAGGAAGCAGGAACTACAGTCCAGCGTGAGAGAAGCAACAACACAACACCAAAGTCAAGTCATGACAACAAACACATCCTGAAAACATCAGGTCAAAGTAAGAGAACATGCTTCTGCATGACGTCAGAGCGACGACGACGACGACGACGAGCTGGAGAGCGATCACGATGCAACAACATGACAACAAAAAATACACAGGAACAAGCAAATCAGGGTTGTGACTGTGTGATTGGAGTTTAGCCTGAACGACCAGCAGGGGGAGCCACCTGAACACCAGGGACTTACAGTCAGATCTGATCATTTCTGATGATTGACAGCACACACGTGTTTATGGTGTAAGACGAGATCTGACTGTAAGACAGAAAACACACACGCACACACACACAGCCACAGAGTGTGTGTGTGTGTGTGCATCCAACACAACCACCTGACACCTGAAGGAGGAAGAAGAAAGGAACAAAGTCACTGAGACGAGGAAAGGACGGAAGAACCACGGAGTAAAGGCGGGGGGCGGGGCGGGGCAGGGAGAAAAGGCGTGAATGCTGCGGGTGGGCGGAGTTTTCTCCTGTTCACCAACGTTTTTATTTCATCTTTATTCACACTGATGTGATTCTCTGTCGTCTGCTGCTCCACGGCCGTCTCCTCTTCCTCTTCCTCGTCTTCGTCAAAGGGGTTGGAGCCCACAGGTGCACTTTTATTCAGCGCGCACACACACACACACACACACACACGCGCACACACATGTTTATACACAATACACACCTGTGACACACATGACGACGCCTTAATGTAGAGTTAGATTTACGATCACAGCTGATTCAACCTGACAGAACTTTGCTCATATCTACAACACACTGGTTTGTGTCTGATACTCCTGTGTCCTTTTCTGTGAGACCTACTGTCCTCATGTCTTCATGTCCTCATGTCCTCCTCTACGACATCCATGAAGCTTCTCTGAGGTCTTGTCCTCTTGTCTTGGATTTCCACCACACTGATATAAACCTGACAGACTGTTGTCTTTTTCATTTGTGCTTAGTCAATCAGTATATATATATACATACATATATATAGATATATATATATATATACATACATATATATATATATAGATATATATATATATATATACATACATATACATATGTGTATATATATATGTATATATGTTAGAGCCACGGTTAATGAGAGCTCACAGTGCACATGCTGTTCATGCTCTCATGTGCAGGAAATGACGGGAAAACAACGTAAATCCTGGGGGAGGGAGCAGCAAGTTCAGAGGTCAAATGCTTCCCGTGCCTGACATTCCCTCGGTCGACTCCTCCACGCGCTCTCGTGATTTCTGCAAACACTGCAGACGTGTGGATCGCGGCCATTATTTCATTATAAAGCACGAACCTTATTACTGAGCTGCAGAGGAATGTTTCAAACTCCCAGCACGACGTGTTTGTGTTACTTCTATAATATAATGATCACTATATGAAAGGCTTTTAACTCTGTTTCCATCAACCACTGTTGTGTCCTCATTGCTGTTGCCACAACAGCAAACTTCTCTGTGGGGACAAATAACTTCTTATCTTCACTTTAGAAACGTTACATAATGCCATGAAAACATCAACACACTCTAAACCTCTGAGAGGCGTTTCATTCCCTTATATATTAAAAGAAAACGCCACCAGGTCACAATTAATGACAAATAAATGAACTGTATCTGTATGAAAGGCTTCACACATAATAATAATAATAATTATAACACTAGTCCCAGCTCTCGGTCTCTCAGGGCTCACCACTTCTTTCCCAGCAAACTGCAGCTAAATGTTTACCGTTGCCGTGGTAACAGTGGCACAACTACACGTCACTCCCGGAGCTTCTCTTATGCAATTATTATTTATTCCTTCTGTGGGCAGAGTGTGTGTGTGTGTGTGTGTGTGTGAGATCAGATGTCTACCTGCTGCTGGTCTTCACAGGCTGAACAGGCTGGTCTGATCCAGTCTGACTGATCCCGGTCAGGGTCACGCCCTCTGAAGGTTTCTTCTTCTCTCGTCTGCTGAGCGTTCGGTTCAGGTCTATGGACCAGTCCTGTACAACACACACACACACACACACACACAGAGTTTGGTTCAACTTCCAAAACCTGCTGTTTACAGCTGGTGGTGCACAGCAACACACACACACACACACACACACACACACACACACACACACACACACACACACACACACGTGTGCACTTAGACACACGACCCTGTTCAGTTTCCACCACCTGTCGAAGGAAAAACAGCACCAAGGGATTTCCCCTCCACCAGACCAGAACCAGGGAGAGGAGCAGAATCCACGTCGTAGAGTTCACACGACACTGAACTTATTTCAGTCCTGAAAAAACATCTCCATCATTCAGACAATACTTTTATTGCCCCTATAAAGTGTTGTTTTTCATAATCTATGAACCTGTCAACTATTTTCCCCTGAGGAGGAGTGAGGAGGGGTCAGAGGTCACAGAGAGTCGTGTTAAAAGAATCATGAGAGAAATCCTGATATCATCCCGTAGTTAACAGTGACGGTGACCTCTGTGTGAACTTTGACCTGACCCAGTTCATACCTGGTATTAACATCTGTCCAGAGTGATCTGATCATGTTCAGATCAAGTCACAAAACCACATTCAGAGGTGGTCTGAGGACACATGTTCAGGTGACGACCTTTGACCCACATGACCTTTGCACTTCTCGTGCCCATACGGTGATTATTTGTAACCACTGATGTTTTCTAATCATTCATGTTACAACACATTTATGCAGATACACACAATGTAACATGTGGAAGGTTGTGTTTCCGTGTCATTCGTCTGTGTGTCGTGTGTAAACGTCGTGGTGTTTCTGGTTGTGTTAAAGAGTTTGTGGTGCGAGTGTACGAACAACACAAACGTGACGTCAGACGTGTTAAAAGCATGATTTTGTTGTTTCACAAACAAACACGACATCAGCGTGTGTTTGAGTGACGGGCATGAGAGGCTGCATCTGATCTCAGGTCGTCGTAGGGTGTGAAAAGTTGATCACATCACTGAGGACGATGTTAACACCAGATCTAAATGAGTCCTTTGACTTCTTTGAAACTTCAAACTCAAACCACCTCAAACACAGATAAACAGAAGCGGGAAAAGCCGTGAGGGTGTTAGAACGTTCCATGGCTGCTGTGACAGAACAGACTTCAGGACTCACTAAAATGGACCTTCTCTTAAAGGTGCGAGGACGGGACCAGTCCAAGTTCTGTCAGACATAAGGAAAGGGAAGTGTGTGTAGAACAGGGTTAATGCAAACAACAACATCTAATCCTGTATATATATACACATGTTAGTGTGTGAAGGTAGCAGTGATCTTCATCTCCACAGAAGATCAAACATTAGCGTGCTGTGTTGCAGCACTTTCTCGTGTTGACAATCTCTGTGTGTACTTTGTTACTTTGTCACAGAGAAGATTTAAGAAAGAAAAACATCCTCCAGAGGTGGAAGAAGGTTCCTCACTGGAACATCTACGCCTGCAAGACTAAAGATTATAGCAGCTTTGTTTGCCTTTGCTTTCTTTTCATTCACCTCCTGTTGAGAAAATGACATCACAACGTCACTCTGACTGAGGAGAGATTTACTTCCACATCTCTGACATTACAGCTCTAACTGTTCTCACACAGCTGAGCCTCGGAGACCACAGTGAGCCTCAGGTTCTCACACAGTGAGCCTCAGAGACCACAGTGGTCCTCAGGTTCTCACACAGTGAGCCTCAGAGACCACAGTGGTCCTCAGGTTCTCACACAGTGAGCCTCAGAGACCACAGTGAGCCTCAGAGACCAGTGAGCCTCAGAGACCACAGTGAGCCTCAGAGACCACAGTGGTCCTCAGGTTCTCACACAGTGAGCCTCAGAGACCACAGTGAGCCTCAGAGACCACAGTGAGCCTCAGAGACCAGTGAGCCTCAGAGACCACAGTGGTCCTCAAAGACCACAGTGGTCCTCAGGTTCTCACACAGTGAGCCTCAGAGACCACAGTGGTCCTCAGGTTCTCACACAGGTAGCCTCAGAGACCATAGTGGTCAGGACAAAAAAAAAACTTAATTCATAAGCACTCTCTATCCATATCTGTCCCTGCACCACGACTGTTTGCTTGTTTATTGGTTGAAACTCTTTTAGATGATCCATCTTCACTCTTCCCCTTCCATCTCTTTTATTCTCTTAAGTACAAATCTTGGCATCAGTACCTCAAACTGGGGCCAGTTCATGGGCATGCCCGGGCCATGATTGGACCGGAACCACTTGAGGTCGTCTTCAGCGTCGGTGGCAGAGATGGTGTCGTCCATGGTGTGGTAGATTGTCTGGAACCTGTGTTAATGACACAGGAAACCCATGAGTTCTCAGTGGATATGTAAACACTACTGCTTTGGCACCTGGGACTGAATGCACACCTGTGATTGGACGAGAGGTCCAGGTGCTGTTTGACCTCCAGCAGCAGCTCTCTGAAAAAGCGTATGCGTTTGTCTTCAAACTGCTGCCACTGCTCAAACACCTGCTCCATGTTCTCCATGTACTGAGGAGTCAGCTTGTCCAGCTCCTCGAGGGATTTCTCGTAGCGTTCTTTAGTCTGAGAGGCGAGAAACCGCGATGACATGATGATGGAGACATGGAGAACTAATACATTCATCAGTCATGGAAACTCTACCTTCTGCGCCTCCTGCTGACACTTCTCCACCTTTTCCTGGAGCTTCTTCTGGGCATCAGGATTGTTGTTGCTCTCTAGTTTGCTGTTGGTTTCCCTGCTGGCCGCCAGTTTCTCCTCTTTACAGGCAGAGTGATAGGATTTCTTCATCGTCTCCACCTGTGGATTTACACTTATTATTGACATCAGTAAAAACACAAACTAAAACCAGACCAGTATCTGACGTTTGACATTTATCTCACACACAGCATGGGATGTTGAGACGAGACCTCACACATGAACAAACCCTAACAGCCACATTATTAGGTACACCTGTTCAACTGCTCCTAACGCAGAGACACTGTATGTGTCTGTACTGTGATGTACTGTACTGTATGTGTCTGTACTGTGATGTACTGTATGTGTCTGTACTGTGATGTACTGTATGTGTCTGTACTGTCTGTACTGTGATGTACTGTATGTGTCTGTACTGTATGTGTCTGTGTCTGTACTGTGATGTACTGTATGTGTCTGTACTGTATGTGTCTGTGTCTGTACTGTGATGTACTGTATGTGTCTGTCTCTGTACTGTGATGTACTGTCTGTGTCTGTACTGTGATGTACTGTATGTGTCTGTACTGTGATGTACTGTATGTGTCTGTACTGTCTGTACTGTGATGTACTGTATGTGTCTGTACTGTATGTGTCTGTGTCTGTACTGTGATGTACTGTATGTGTCTGTACTGTATGTGTCTGTGTCTGTACTGTGATGTACTGTATGTGTCTGTACTGTATGTGTCTGTGTCTGTACTGTGATGTACTGTATGTGTCTGTCTCTGTACTGTGATGTACTGTCTGTGTCTGTACTGTGATGTAGTGTCTGTGTCTGTGTATTATGGACTCTCTGCCTGAGTCACTAACGACTGCTCCTCATTTTCTAGACCAGTTAATTAATCCAATTTCCTCTCAGGCCTCCACCACTCGTCACTATGGCCACACGACTGTTTAGCTCCGTCTCTGCCCAGTGTCTCAATGACAAGGCTGCGATGTCACAACTCCAACACCATGATGACATCACACACACACACACACACACACACACAGGAAACAGGAGGGAGGAAGTTGCCTGAAGGTTGCAGCACATATTGTGCTTGTGCAGCGTGGACTTCATACAAACTCTACTTCTCACTTCATTTATAAAGTTGGTGACTGGTCTTCATCTCCAGTTTCGCTGCTTAAACACAACACAATGTTAATCCTGTCTATCACAGCACATGTGAGTGGACACGAGTGATTGACAGCTGGTAATATCCAACAGGAGCCTGGTTGCCAGTGACGTCTGTAAATTTCTGTTTGCCAATCTCCAGGTTTGATGAGACATGAACAAATAAAGGTGCTGCTATGAAAACAGTACAACGACAGTTTAACTCTCTCCTCCGACCATCGCAGAGGTCTCTGGTCGCCACCGTGAGGTGACAGCAGGCCCAGTGCTGCTTTGTTTTTCAGTGAGCAGGTAGTCATGGAGAGAAAAGACTCAACGGTGAGTCAGTGAATTTTAATTGTAATCGTGAAATGAGCAGTAAAACTGAAGATCCAAGCTGTAATGAGTGGTTTGTCCTGACTGCTTAGGTGTTCATAAGAAGAAACACCTGTGACGGGAAAACACCACACACTATAGACAACGTGGTCTATGGGTGATTTCCCCATCACTGCCGCTGTGTCCTAGCAACAGAGCAACAACAGGACACAGCACAGACCCTAACCCACCAACAGCAGACGAACGTTAGCTTGTCAATTAAAAAAAGACAGGCTGCTGTTATCTCCTTTCATAATATTATCTCAGGTTAATATACGTGTACTTATTCATGGAAGTCTACAAGTTTCATGTGAAACTATATGTCTTTACATGGTGGTTTTGATTCCAAATGAATAGGTTGACTGCAGAGCAGACACAAACAGAACACTGTGGAGAGACACCGGCCATGTTGTTCAGTCATTTTGAGTGTATCTATTATTATACCACCGTTAGAACTCTTCTTCATCAGTCTCTGTGTGTCATTTCTTTTCTTAATGAAACTGAAAACGCAGCCAATTTCCCCTGAGAGATGAATAAAAGAATTTTGATGCGACAGCTGAGTCGCAGCCTTTGGTGTTTAAGTTAACACTGAGTTCATCAGGAGCATGTCGTTCTCACCTCCTTGAGTTTCTTGGCCCAGGGTTTCTGTGCCTTACGGAAGCCGTCGTCGGCCTCTTTGGTCTCTTTATATCCACCGATCATCTGCTTGTGGTACGAGTCTCTCTGCCAGTTCTTCAGCTTCTCATAGTCTTCTCCCATCAGCGCTGCTTTCACCTCCATGTGGAGCTCGCTCACCTTCTCTGCCTCTGTGCACAACGCAGACCAAGCTCGCTCCAACGTGCCATACTGAGGACCTGCAGCAAGGGTTATTCACCTGTCAGTGTTTCCTTCACCTGTCAATGTTTCACTCACCTGTCAGTGTTTCATTCACCTGTCAGGGTTTCCTTCACCTGTCAGTGCTTAATTCACCTGTCAGTGTTTTATTCACCTGTCAGTGTTTCATTCACCTGTCAGGGTTTCCTTCACCTGTCAGTGCTTAATTCACCTGTCAGTGTTTTATTCACCTGTCAGTGTTGCATTCACCTGTCAGTGTTTCCTTCACCTGTCAATGTTTCACTCACCTGTCAGTGTTTCATTCACCTGTCAGTGCTTAATTCACCTGTCAGTGTTTTATTCACCTGTTTGTTTTATTCACCTGTCAGTGTTTCATTCACCTGCCAGTGTTTTATTCACCTGTCAGTGTTTTATTCACCTGCCAGTGATTAATTCACCTGTCAGTGATTTATTCACCTGCTGGTGATTATTCACCTGTCAGTGTTTTATTCACCTGTTTGTTTTAATCACCTGTCAGTGTTTTATTCACCTATCAGTGTTTTATTCACGTGCCAGTGTTTCATTCACCTGTCAGTGTTTAACTCCCCTGTCAGTGTTTAACTCCCCTGTCAGTGTTTGCATTAGCACAGGCCACGATAGACAGTATGTACCTTTCTCTACGAGTTGCCTCCAGCGCTTGCTCCACTCGGTGAGCTGCTGCGCGTATGACTTTTCAATACGAGCCCGCTCATGAATACAGTTCATCAGATCATTACAGAGGCGGTTGCCGTCGTCGACCCGTTTCACCGTACGCTTGTAGTTCCCAACCTGCAGAGACCGGTGAGAGGTGAGGGAAATACAGCAGGTGGTAAAACAAAGAAATAATGTGCAATAAAGTCTCACCTCCCAGAAGCTGTCACTGGAGACATCGATCATGGAGTCATCGTAGGAGCCCGACATCGCTGCTGCCCTGAGTTTCACTGTCTTTAGAGCCTGGGGAAACAGACACACCTCTTCACTCTACAATAGCAATAATAACACCAGAGAATCACATGTGATTTAGACCATGTCATTCAAATCTCAAATAGTCTTTTATCAATACATATTCTAATATTGGAAAATGTACAGCACACAGGCAATTTAAAACATTATTAAACTTGATTAAAGTTCCAGTGAGCAATGTTTGGTGTATCATCACTTATAAAATAAAAATGACTTGATGGAAGAACCTGGAAGAACCTGGAAGAATGTGCCTTTCCGATTAAGAATAACATATTTGGTGATATGTGAAAGCCACCATAGTTCTGTGATGCGAGAGCTGAGATTGTCACTATTAGATATCACAAATTCTCACAGATTTATAAAATCAATGGTAGTTAGCGCTTAGAAAAGTTCTGAAGAGAAAATAAACTAAACTAAAAGTGAAAACTGAAGCGTTCTGTGGTTTGGCAATCAACAATATACACCAAGAGGAACAGAAACATCTTTAAATCAGACAGACTGAAACCAGCAGCTGACAGACTCTGGAGAGCCCAGCTCACAGATGAGAGGGTGAGGGATGGAGCAGTGAAAGTGATAATCTAATCAGCAGGTGGTTGTTTTCCTTCCCTCATGTTACATCCTCCACATGAGACAAACTCCAGCCACAGTCGTCTCCAATAAACTACAGCAACAACCGTGAAGGTGTGTGTGTGTGTGTGTGTGTGTGTGTGTCTCTGTGTGTGTGTGTGTGTGTGCGTGTGAGTGAGTGCCAGACAGAAAAAGACACAGTGGGTCGTTTCCGTATCTTTCACACTGGCTCCACAGACAGTCCTCTGTTACTCTTGCCTCCCCCTCCTCTGTCCTCACATCCATCATTTCAAACTCAAACAGTCTCTCTTTATTCATCCCCCCATTCCTCTCCTCCATCCTCTTCCTCTCTGATCCCTTTCAAAATCAGACTGAGCCTCTTCTCTCCCTCTCTCCCTCTCTTCCTCCCTCTCTCCCTCTCTCCCTCTCTCTGCAGTGTTCATCATCAGACCTAGAATGTCATAAAAACATTATCTTCACAATCGATGAATGTGTTGTTGAGTTGTTTGGACCATAAATGTCAGAAAATATTGATTCAACTGTGTTGAAAAGCAGTTTTAATTAACATACTGTATGTAATTACACTGCAGTTATTTACTGGTGACTAAGTGAATATAACTTATTATTTAATTATCAATTATCTGACATCAGCTGCCCCCATTTTGTTAAATCTGTTCAAAGGAATGGAAATCAGTGCAGAGTATTTTTATGGCTAGTTGCATGAATCTGTGTGTGTGTGTTGGATGTGCTCTCCAGGGCAGAATTTGGGACAGAGGGCAGTATTGTGGTCACCACAAGGCCGAGGAGGGCAAACGAACACTCCTCTCTTTAACTGTATTTGTTGTGTGACATATTTCCAGAGGAAACCACATTATCATACGTAGTTTATGACGGAAACTAAATATTTAATCAAGATACGAGAAGAAAACAGGACGTCTGAGGAAGAGAGGGGGAAACCACTCACCACGTTTGAAGTTACAAATGATAACCACAAAAAGCTCTTTGTAACGTTCAACTGTGAAACTGATACTTGTTTCATGTGTTTTTCCACTATTAGTATATATATTTGTTATGTTAATGATCATTTCTAGGGCTACAATTAATTATTATTTAATAATCGACTAATCTGTTATTTTGAGGATTCATCAAAATATATATTCATAGTTATTTGTCAGAAAATGTTGATCTTCTAAAGGATGATGGTCTCAAAATGAGTTGAGTTTAAAAGATTTCTTTGTTACGTGGTGCAAAGAAACGTTTAAGAAGCAGAAAAATCACCAAACCTGCAGTAATTATAAAAAACGATTCGTGGATTATCAAAATAGTTACCGCTTCACTAAGTCATCATTACTCATGGATTCCTCATCATTTTTATTTAGATCAGCAGCTGTCACCGATCACTACTGCAGACACAAATATCCACCGTTAACATGGAAACACGCCTCTGACAGAAGAAACTCAGAAGTTCCTCCTTTGACCCACGAGGAGGAACAACTGAGACCGACACAGTTACACAACATTGTGTGAAAAGCTATGGTGCTGATGACCATGTGGACACGATTGTGACTTTTAACTACGTTTAGAAACACACGCTTTAACAGCTACTAAGTATTAAGTACTTCTGTGATATTAAAGTCCTCCAGAGATTTTCACCAGTGTTGGACCAATAGCAGTCGTGAATATCACATGGTCTCGTCGTTAGGTTCACTTTCATTACACTCAAATCTTAAGACTTAAGATCTTCATCGATACTTTTTCAGGCTCTCTGTGATCTCTGTCCAAAACACTGGATACATATGTGACCTTTCAGAGCCAGAAGCTCTTGTGAGGACGTTCAGCCGTTCTAGTTGCTCAGCTGAGAATGACCTGCCCAAGGAGATCGGGTCAGTGGACTCAGACCAGGTCATTGGACTCAGACCAGGTCAGTGGACTCAGCTGCATGGTCAGGGAACTACAGTGGCTTTTTGTGTGTGAATGGTCTGGTTTATCCGTTCAGGCTGCTGTAGAAACCTCAAGTCACCTTAAGATGACGACTTCCGTAAAGCAGGCCCTTTATCTAAGGCTGTGACAGTCATTCACTCATAGACACATACTCATGGGTAGAATATTCAATTTCCTGAACCTGATTTGATTGAAGTTTATATCTAAACTCTGTATGAAGGTAATCGACTTGTCCTTTGACCTAAATACGGTTCTAGAATCAAGCGTTTTCGAATAATGAGCACATGAATAGAAAATGACCTCGCATGTCTTTACACTACAACAATGTTCATTCCTTCAGCACAAAAGCTCTGTCCTCAGTCTAATGTAATGGTGAGCAAACAGGAACAAACAGCAGCACACCCTTGGCGCTGGAGGACACGAGGAGGGGGAACCGAGGCTTGACCCAGAACTGTAAACAATGCTGTTGACTAAGCTGAGGTCTGAAGTCCACTCACTCCGTCGCTCAGTGGGAGAACGCAGGAAAATCCAACACAATGTGCACGGCGACACAAAAACACACGGGAACGAGGAGAAAGAAAACACTCGAGTGACAAACAATGACACAACAAGTGCTGTTATTTCATCATCAAGGTTGTACAAACATGGGTTTTTATCCAGATTATAGGTTTAGAGATTACGTCATCTAACATAACAATGATATCCAGTGACAGCTGATAAGAGAATGTACAGAGTATGCTGGAATTTGTCTGCTGAGAAAAGTGTGGAGATACGAGTGAGTGATACATTCCTCAGCAACTTCCCATACTGTGACTTCTCGTCTAAACAAGAGCACACATTTGAATCCAAACTGGGACACATGCGTCTGATTCTGCGGTTTTCAACGTAGAAAGGAGGGCGAACAACTGTCAGCTGCTGCTGCTGCTGAGCTGCAGCAGCAGCTGCCGCCACCGCCGGCTAAAAGGAGGAGGAGGAGACGCAGCGAGTGAGACAGCAACAGCAAAAAAAGAAAAGTGTGAGACCATGAGACCATGAGACCATGTGTGATATTAAAAGCACATGAACGAACTCTGGAGCTGAGTCACAGCAACAGACAAGATCCAAGTGACCTTTACAGCTGAAGACGTTAGATATAAGAAGGATTATTTTATCACTAAAATCATCAGTTGTTCAAAAATGTCCAGAAGTATTTTTGCCAAACCTCCAATTGATGATGTTCTCAAAGGTTTTGCTCAAGTTTAATCTATTTGAATGAAAAATCCATCCAGTCAAATATCACAATATTTCATTATGTTATCCCTTTAGAGAGAATTAAACTTTTTGTGGAGTAGCATAAAAAAAATCAGTTGACGTTTCAGTCCACTATGTGGCGCTAAAGTGCTCACTCTCACTGCAGCTGTATTGCAATATATGATTTAGCAAATATTCAATACTTTGATATATTGTGATAATATCTCGTGGTAAAAGAAACCAGAACACCTTCACTGGGACAGTAGCATCACTACTTTTTAAACACACATGACAGCGCTGAACCAGGAAGAAAGAACTTCCTCCACAGACAGAAAACACAGCACATTTCCTCAGGTTAATATCTGCGAGTGTGGCCCTCACATCAGTCTGGTGCCACTAATGCACCGTTTAAACATGTCAACTCAGAAAAAGAGGATTTATTTTCAACGACTAACTGACTTCTATTTGTTAACTCATGGAAAAAACAGTGAAGGAAAATCTACGACATCTGTAAAGATTTCATTAAGTTTCCACACAAACCACCTGCAAACACGTCACACGCACACACACGCATGTGTTTATGTAGGAGGGTAAAAACAATGTAAAGCAGCAGCAGCAGCAGCAGCTGACCTCTCACAGGTGAAGAATGACACTGTTTAGAGTTGAGTGAATCAGGAGAATCACTGATCACAAATCTTATCACCGCACTGAAATCACTCAAATTCAACAAGTCACGCTGCCTCTGTGAAAACAGGAAACAAGTGCAGTTCTACTAAGTTCTACTTCCTGCTAAATAATGAGACTAAATCAGACTTCTCCACCTAATGGTCAGTGCAAGTGAGAAGTGACCCACGTGTTTTATCAAAGTGAAATAAGAAATAAATAAAAGTGATTCAGAAAAGAAAATATTGAAAACAATAAAATGTCACAAGATGGTGGAAAATATAGTTTAAAACCTAAATATTAAAAGCAGCAAATCTTCACTCACTGTTCTTATGTGGATCTTTTTGCTTAAAAACTGCTAAAACAATAGCTGAGGATGTGTATCAGCTAACTAGCCCATTACTGACACGTGCAAATAAAAGAACTCTATCGTACAAGGGCAGAAACAATTCATCCACATAATCAGTCAATTTGTCAGAAGTTTTAATAAAACAAGCTTCTGAAATGTGAATATTTCCTGGTTTCTTTGCTCCATAAAACAAAAAAATGAATGAAACTTGAAACATCTGGTGTGTGAACAAAACAAGACATTTGAGAACGTCATCATTTTAACATTTTCAATGTTTACTGACGTTTTAACGGACCAAACAACAGCTAATCCATTCATCGAGGATCTGTTTACCATTTCAAAATGATATTTGATGTTATAGATATCGTTGTAAAATAGTTGCTACTGAACTCTTGCTCTTAAACTCCGCTCTACTGTAGTCTATTTTCACCATTAAGTGCAAAGTAATCAAATGATTACACCTGTTGAGTTGTGTGGCTGATTGAATCTGATGCTACTATGGTGACGATATCCGTCCACTGACAGACAAACGGAAGGACATAGAGACAGACGGTATGAGGAACGACATAAAACCACCTCAGTGTGGGTTCCTGCCACAGTCGGTGCCTCCACTCCACGATGACACGAGAACACACATAAGAATGATTACATAACAACGAAGCTGAAAACATACGCTAAAGTTCAGCCAAATAAAAAGTGCTTATCCAACCACGGGTGAAGTTTCCATTTCCTTCTTTTGTTGCATTAAATGCCTGCAACGTCTCACAGGAGGGAAGTGCAGCTGAGCTCATTCCATCCCTTCAATATTGCAATTTCACAGCAGGACGTCGCTAAATCCTGACTGAAACACACGCAATCGTTCCTTGAAGGTCACAAGTTTCCATGGACACTGCAGGCCATGACCTTGACTGTACCTCTGCAGCTGCATCTGACTGCAGATCTCACAGCAGAATGACGGTCTGTGTGTGGACAAGTCCCTGCTGTCCAGCGTTCATAGCAGAGCTGAATGCAGCGGTGCAGCGGCTCACCAACACAGGACAATGACAATGGCATGCGTCCACACTTTCAGGCATTTTCCACTGGAAACACCAGCAGCATGGCGAGGAACATAATGGAGGGAAATTCAGTGTTACGTGACAGGGGAGGGGGAGATCCTCAGTGCACCGACAAACACTCATGTGATGCATTTAGAGCGGCAGAACCTTCAGGAAAGTCCCGCACAGCCAGTCCATCGCTGAACATTTGTTGACCTTTAAAGTTGTGTTCTGTACGCAGCACAAATTCACTGCAGCCTCAGGCTTTTTAAACTTTATTCACAATTATCCGTTTATCTACTGATTGTTTTCTGATTGACGGTTAAGTCTCTCTTATCATCATCTTTACAATGTCATTAATCTCTTTTAAAGCCCTGCAAGTAGTTGCCCCTGGTTATTTAACAGAACTTTTATTGTCCTGAACCACTCCCCGAGATCCTCCAACACCAACACACAGATCACACATCCTTTCACAGACTAAATAAAGACATAAAGTTCACAGAGCCTTTGTAGGGAACGGTCGGCCTGGGGAGATCATGGCTGCAATTTCAATATCGTCTTTTTGAAGGAGGCGGAGCCAGCATTGGATCTGGACACGCTGACACGGTCACTGACAACATGGCTGCCAGCAGGAACTTCACTCATAACATCTACACCTGCTTTGAAGCATGTGTTCACTTTCACTCTCCCACACCAAAGTCTGGAGAGAAGAGCACAGACTTGACATCATAGATCATCGAGTTGTTCAAACGCAACATTTCTTTTGTTCAGATTTACCAAAGTGACACAATCATACCAAAGAAGGCAGCGGTGATCCAGCGGCCAACGTTAAAAACACTGATTTTCTCAGTGGGTTTTGGTGCCGTTTACAAACTTTAGTTTACAGCTGAAACAACAGTAATTTGGGGGGTTTTTTCTGCCCCTCCTGGCGTCCATGTTGTCACAGAGCAAGTGTGTGCACAGGGCAGTCAGCTGTAGAACCACACTTGTGGAATATCTCTTTAATGCCTATTTATACCAACAGGACTCACCAAGGCTACAGGACCCACACACACACACACACAGAGAGAGAGAGAGAGAGAGAAAAACCTCATTTGGAGAACAATTCTAACTTTAACTTAGCGTTTACACAGAAGGAAAGCATGACTTTCACGACTGCCTCGTCCTGACGCCACAGCAGAGCACACCACACCACACCTACCATCTCATGGATGTAGAAGCACCTCTGTGTCACTGACCCATGACTGATTCATTACAATATCATGAGTACTAGAGACAGGCCACGTTCTCACGTGATTAACAGCCTTCAGTCACTCACTATCTCACCAGCGAGAGACAAAACCTTTACAGATAACAATGAAAAGGTGTCAACTTTTCAACTGGAACGCAATCAACTCGGAGGTGACGTCACTCCAAGTTCCATCTTCCAATGTAAATGGAATGCATCACAATCAGTGGTGTGGAGCTGATGAGGCTTAATCACAACTCACATGACAATCATTTGTTTGTGTTTTACGCTCAAAGACGTGGATACAACTCTCTGAACTGCCCTTTTATTATTGACATGATGGACTTTAGTGTGTCAGACAAATGTAAAAAAGTGAGTTTACTGTGCATGTGCAAACACAAACGTCGTCTTTATTAAAATGTTCTATTTGAAAGTAAGCAATGAGACATTTGGCTTTTTCTAATTGAATCATAACAAATTGTCCTTGAATAAAAGCAGAATCACACTCTGTGAGTGAGTGTTTCCACCGCCTAAGCCGAGTCTAACCCGAGTCTTACCCGAGTCTAACCCGAGTCTAACCCGAGTTAAATGTGCATGGAAAGACACGAGTGAATAACAACAGTGTGTTGTTTTCATTTAGAATAAGTAGAATAAGTTAGTGCAGGACGACAGAACATGATGATGGAGCACAGCGTTATCTTGACTCGTGAAAGCTGCCCCACCCTTTCACACACCCGTGAATCCGGGCAAAAACACACAAAAACTACACAACTGGGATCAAACTAAACGTCATATGTCGACTTTAAAGAAGCACTTTTACTCACAATAACATAAAGGAGCAACATTTATAACAAGTTACAGGTTAAAAACGACGACCAGATGATGCTAATACACCGTTTAAACACCGTGTTTCACACACAGGCAGCGATTAGAAAGGATTAACTGTACGTTTATATCTTTGTACACATGTAAAACCACAGATTAAAGCGCATTTCACTGCTTTTCATGACAGAATCAACCTCCCTCCGCTGGGAAGTGAGTGAACTTTAACGTTAGCTCTTAGCTGTAATGATAGCAAAGAAGCCAAAAAAAGTTACTCAACGTACGAATTAAAAGCACAGCGTGAACTCACCTGAAGGGACTTTGTTCCTCCACACGGTTTGTGTTGAATTAGTGAATAAAAAGTCTTGTCGGTGCCACTTTACAAATGTTTTCGGAGGTTTTTCCGCTCAGCAGCGGCGCCATGGATCGACTGACACACACTCTCCCACTCACACACACACACACACGCAGCTGCAGTCAGAGCGCCGCAGCACATCCGGTCAAGACTTTCAAAATAAGACTGCGGGCGAAGAAGGTTGCGTTTTGGTGCTCATTCAATATATAAAACCAAAAATACACTGTACTATAAATATAATACTTTAATGTCAATTAAAACTGGCATTGAAATGGAAATAAACATCGTCAGAATTGCATGAAGAAAATTACATCACATAAATGTGTGATTTGTACAGTATTTTAGCAGTATTTTCTATGGACATTATATCATTTATAATAATTATCAAAAGCGGATAAGTATCAGCATATCCATATCCACATTACATGACATGTTATTCTAAAGTGTAAACAAGAAATAGCATTTTTATTTCTATTATTTTTTACATACATATTTTATACATTTAAATTCTTAAATTGAATTCTACCACAGTTACAGTTAAAGGATGCACAGTGACGTCAAATTCAATTTAATTTATTCTGTTGGAGCAGAATGAGTTTCACCTGAACAAAAACAAACTGTCAAACAAAAGTCACAAGCTTTTATTTTGACACAAACAGGTTTCTGATCTACTTCCGTCAGTGAAGAGTCATCAGCTATACAAACTGTGGCGAGACTCGCCTGTCTGACGTCACAGCTGCACTTCTGTCCAGCAGAGGTCGCTGACACTGGAAGTCAAAGCAAGATTTCCCTAAACACACGTGTGTGTGTGTGTGTGTGTGTGTGTGTGTGTGTGTGTGTGTGTGTCCCTTCACGTATGGTTTGCATGTTGTTGATTTGCACACAAACAGATAAAGACAGCATGAGTGCTATTTCTAAACGAAGCATTAATAAGAAACAAGAGCTAAAAACACAGTTTGAAAATGATATTTTGGTTTGACGTTTGAAGGATAAATAAAGTACGACTTTGATTAAAGTTTTCAAATGAATGTTCACAAATCCATCGTATTCATGTTAAAAAGTCAATTTAACAAAGCAAATGTGCAGGGAGAGGTTAATAATAATAATAATAATAATAATGCAGATATACTTATAAACAATAACCAGTTCTTGACCACATGACCACAGATCTAAATAAAGCAGCATTATGTCAGACAGCTGTAATGATCTTTATCACTTGCTCTCTGAGAGGATGTGGGAACTGAACTGAACTGAACTGAACTGAACTGAATAAACAAAGCAGTAAACAAAGCAGTTCAGCCGTGGACGGATCTTTTATTTCAAATAAAGAGTGTCACACAGACAAACGTTAGAAAATGATTAAAAAAAACTGTTCAATAAATGGCAAAACAATTGCTCATCATACAAAAGCAGCATTTAATCACCAAATCATTTCATACGTTTGTTTTTTTTGTAACATTGAAATGAGATCACATAAAAGTCATATAGTAAGGCAACAAATATAATATATAATTATATAAAACCATTTTAATCAAAAGGTTTTTGTTACAGATATTTAACACAATGACAATGAAGATCATGTAGATTTATCATGAATGATCATTATTATTATTATTATTGTTATTATTAATAAAACCACCATAGTTACTGAATCAGTGACTTAAACCGACCTAAGAACAGTCTGAATGTGTTAGAATGTTCTGATTTAGACTCAATGCTGTTCACAGTTATTCAGTATTTCAGTTGTGAAGCAGTGAAGCTGTGGTGACGTCAGCAGTGCAACTCAAAATGCATCATGGGAAACGGGTCATGTAAATAAAGTGATAAAGTGATGAATGTTGATAAAGAACATTGCAATCCATTTTCTTCAAACGTCATTTTTGATCAATCCTATCTTTGAGTCCAGTTAACGTCATCGTGCGTCGTTCATGTGGTGAATCATCTTTTTTGTTGCCACGTGCAGCTCAAACAGTCGCTGTCCTCTCCCGAGCTTTCGTCCGGGTCTTTTCAGATCTGGTAGCAGGTTTTGGTTTAAAGGGTTTGGTCTGGATTGAAAACTGTTGCCGCGGGGGTTTAGAAGAAAGCGTGATTTGACCTGACCAGCTCTGACCTTTGAACTCTCTGCCCCGTGTGCCTCAGTCAGTGAAACATGGACAGACACAGCCGTTCTGTTGGACCCTGTTACGTTGTACGTTGAATGATATCACCTCACTTCCAGGTGGCGGCAGTGGCGCGGACTCCTGCACTCCCCTTGGTGCCCTTTGACCCCAGCGACTGACCTGAGCGACTCCGCAGGTCACGCTCGGCGTTCTCGCTCTGTGCCTGCTCCTCGTCGTACCTGCTGACACAGAGGAAGAGTTCAACGAGTCGCCAACGAGTCGACACTGTACCTTAAACTGTACATCATGAAGATGACATCAGCTGCTTCATTATTCACAGCTTCAGCTAAAACTGTGTGATTTCACAATGTTCAGCGTCAGCGTGTAAAAACTTCTCCTTCGAGCCGGATTTGAACCAGCGACCTAAGGATTCCTGATGCAGCCACTACAGTCCTCCGCTCTACCAACTGAGCTATCGAAGGGGCCACAGTGCACACCAGTTCACTGTGTGTGTCTGTGTGTGTGTGTGTGTGTGTGTAAGTGACACTCACAGAACCTGATAGTTGCCCAGAGCTTCACGAGGCGGGCTGCGGTTCCAGCGGCAGTCTGGGATTTCCCCGTTAGGTGTGACGATGTTGAGGGTGTCATTGATGAGGTTGTACTTCAGTATGCGGTCATTGGCCGTGCTGGAGGTCAGCGAGGGAGAGGCGTTGACCTTGAGGAGCGCAGACGTTACACATTTGACTTTAACACACACACAAAGACGTCCACAGCCTCCTAAAGTACTGTCAGGTATAAATGCTTCATTAAAAAAACACACTCATCACTCACACAGGAAATGGAACAGCTCATCTGACTGTGTTTGTGGCCCACCTTAGATTTGACACACACACACACACACACACACACACACACACACACACACACACACACAAACAGACGCACACACACAAACAGACACACACACAAAGATCAACCCCCGGGGCATTTAAAGAAAAGTCACTGTGAAAGCACGTCAGGTATCCTGGTGAAATATGCAACAGCTGCTTTTATGAGCAAGAAAAAACATGTTTATACAGCAGAGGTGGGGCCTCTGTGTGTGTGTGTGTGTGTGTGTGTGTGTGTGTGTGAGTGTGTGCGTGCGCTCACCTCGATGAGCCATGGCTTCAGCTTGTCATCGATGATGATGTCATACCCGTAACATTCAAAACAGTGCTTATCGTTGTTCATCACGGGCTGAGGGCAATAACACACAGACACAGAGTATTATAATAATAATAATAATAATAATAATGATAATAATGATAATAAATGTCAGCCTATGAGAGGAAACCATCACACGGACTCACAGCCACAGCTTTGAGCGACTGCACCACGATCCAGTGGATCTGGTCGAACAGTCGGCTCGTCACCTCCTTCCCTCTGGTGCTCTCCAGGTACAAGCGCAGGTTACTGACCGTCCACTTGCCTCCATGAACGTGGTTGTAGTCGTCCTGCGTTCAAAGACATTGGAATGTTATGTCACTAAATACTTACATATGACTTTCCTTTAACACTGATAGAGGGTGAAGCACTTACGCCATGTTTCTGGATGGCCACATTAGTGAGGTGTACAAACATGTTATCCAGTTCACTTGTGCTGGGCGTGTACTTCACTGTGCAGAAGCGACAGAAGCCCAGCTTGTACCTGACAGTAGTTAAAACACCACACACACACACACACACACACACACAGAAACTCACTATATACACGTGTATATATATATATATACAGTATATACAGATATTACTGAATAATAGGAGGCGGGGCTTACATATAGCACTTCAGAGGCCGATAGGTGGTCACCAAAACGTACAGACGCAGGTCAAACTTCTTCCCTCCTATCAGCAGAGGATTGTCGATGTACAGAGAGATGACGTACGCTTCTTTACCACTAGAGGCCGCCATAAACCTGGGGGCAGAAGGTAAGACACGGATTTGGAGCGTTTGCCGCAGCTGTGTGCGACAGAGACAAAGTGTTTGTTGACGTACGTGGAGGTGCGGCTGTCTCTGGACCACTTCTTTATCTGTGACAGTTTGTTGATGAGGAAGATGCCTTTGCCCTGGGCCTTCCCGCACGGCTTCATGATCCAGGTGCTGGACGGATTCTTACGAAACTCCTCCACAAACAAATTATAATCGGCCGGGAGCATGAAGGTCACAGGGACAAAATCTGCACAGAACACGGGAATGAAAAGTCAAACATGTGCGACTGTGCAGGTGCTGTAACACCACAATCTTCCCATCCATACCCAGATAAATGTACTTCCCGTTGTCGTCCTTCTCTGCCAGCGGGCTGCTCTCCTTCTCCAACTCCTTGCGGTAGCGTTTGATGTTCTTGATCATCAGGTCCTTCCTGGTCAGCTCATAGTGGTTTGGGAAGTGGTTCACCATCTGGTCGTCTGACAGGCGGTAGCCCGTGTCCACGCTGAAGACGTTCCTGATGGTCTGGATGCTCATCCTGCACGTTTATGTTGTTCATTCTGTTATACACTATAACACTATAACACTATATAACATTATACACGTGTGGAACATTACATGAGCGACTTTAGTCTTTCCTGTTTCATTATTATCTGAGGATTCTCCAGTTTGAGAAACACAAACCACTCGAGCTTTAATAAGTGACGACATTTGATAACAATTGTCTTTTCATTTTTTCATTGATGAAAATCATCAAAATGCCGTTTTCATGCATGGAAATCCTACCAGTAAAAGTTCCAGTCCTCATTTTCGGAGACTTGAAGCCAATCTCTCTTTTCAAAGTTGTTGATCAGCACTGATTTTTCGATGTCTGTCACCCACTTCACCTTTCCGGCCATGGTGCCTCCTCCCACTGTGGGAAAAATAAACACATCAGGAGGAGATGAACGACTGCTGCAGAGCTGCAACCAACCGTTATCTGCATCGTCGATTAATCAGTCGATCACTTTCTCCAGTGATCGTTTGGTCCATAAAGTGTTTGTTAAACCTGGAAATGTTGATGTTCTCAAATGTCGATGTTTTGCCCACAAACAAAATAAACTAGAACACATTCTATCATCATTTATATCATCATATATATCATTTTCAACATTTAATAACTTGTCTGTAGAATAATCCACAAGTGATCCAGAATTATTCTAAGGGACACGTGATCTTTCTACTCACGTGCATGTCTCTACTTATGAACTAATGAATACTTAATTACAAGCGCACAATCTCATAATGATGTCATTTTTCTTCTTTTCATGACGTCAGAATGAACGTTTCATATCATCAGGAGTCAGCTCCACAGAGGCGACCATTTTGGACCAGTATATTGTTACAGTAGCCCACAGTGGACAAACTACATGTCTGTTTTCAGTTCTTCATCAGTGTAGTGAGACGTGAGGGTCTAACGGTCACCTGCAACGTGCTGCTACCCGTTAATGTTGCTCAAGTCTACCTTTAATACACACTTAAACTATCTGAGAACACACTGAGAACACACTGAGAACACAGTGAGAACAGTGAGAACACAGTGAGAACACACTGAGAACACTGAGAACACACAGAACACTGAGAACACTAAGAACACTGAGAACACAGTGAGAACACACTGAGAACACTGAGAACACAGTGAGAACACACTGAGAACACAATGAGAACACACTGAGAACACAATGAGAACACAGTGAGAACAGTCATATTTACGGTGGAGCTTCTACCTGGAAATCGATGTCGGTAAAAGAGCCAGTCATCGGCGCCAGTTAGCCGGGCTGAGCTAAGCTGTTAGTGGGAAGCTGCTGCTGCTGATGATGATGATGATGCTGCTGCTGCTGCTGCTGCTGCCGCTGCCGCTGCTGCTGATGCTGCTGCTGATGATGCTGCTGCTGATGCTGCTGCTGCTGCAGAGGCCGGATTATCGTCACGCAGTGATGCAGTAATCTCAACACACCCCGCACACAGCACGCGCGCACACACACACGCACACACACACAGTCACCGCGGCAGCACAGTGTGTTAGCATCAGTGCTAACACCCCACGCCCCCCATGCTAGCGTTTTATGTTTCGCTAGCGAGCTAAAAGTCGAGTCACAGCGCGACGATGTATCGACAGACCGAGAGTCACCGCGACAGCGACGAAAACAAGAGACTATTCAGTACAAAAGCAAAGTCTTTGTCGTTATCTAACAACAACAACAACAACAACAACAACTAACCTGGTGTTTGATTTAAGTCAGAATACCGGGCACTGGGTCTTAAAATGGCACGAAATGAAACGGCCCCGTTAAGGGTTTGGTGTGTCTGGGAAAATAACCTAGCAACGGAGGACGCACTCATGTCATGAACACATAACACCAGCAGGGGTCAGTGTTGATTGTGAGGAACTGTGGGGTTCTGTCGTTGGGATCAATCTTGCATTGTTTTTCACAATATTTCAAAGTAAAGGTCTTTGTTTGATATGAAACTACATAAATCCACAATAAAAACAATTAAATGAACAAGAAACACAAAGTAAACAGTAAGTTTCATTTGGCGCGTTTATAAAACTGTGTCTGTATAAACAGTTTTGTCAGAACAAAATGACTTCTGTTTTCATTTTACTGCTAAAATAAGGGAATCCAAAATCATCAATTCATCTAAGTAAGTAAAACTAACTAAGTAAAAACAAAGTCAAAGGTGACATTACCACATATCACCAGCAGTGGTCAGTGTTGACAGTTTGTGGAATTGACATTAACATTAGGTACAGTATACTTCCTGTATAGATGAAGTTGTTGTTTTACTTTATCATTTTGTGAAAACATGTATAAATACATTTTTGGAAGATTTTCTGTCTTTTATTTTCATCAGGAAAAACCCAGAGGAATAAAACACTGGCTTGTGTTGATACTCTGTTATTAAACCAAGAGCATCCAGAAGGATTCATTGTGTCATGTAGTCACATCAGTGTCTGTCGTCACCTGATGTTAGGAGCTGCAGGTAAAAGGCGTGGCCAAACACATTTGTGGCAGTTGACCTGAGAGCACCGAGATTAAAGGACGCTGCTGTAAGTACTGGAGAAAATCATCATCTATGTTTATTATTTAACAGTAATACATTTGAATTACAATGTTTTTATATTTATCACAGGGCGGCGTCCACTTTAATCTACACAAAAGGTAGGATTGACTTTCTTTTTTGTTGAGCACACAGTACATGTTGACTGTCAGGTGACATTCATACGCCATGAATATCTGTATATGATATGAATGTGACATCATATATTAGTATATGAGTAAAAAGTGGTTTGTAAAGTTGAAATGAGTTGATGTTTGCAGTCATTGTCTATGTGATCTGGGCAGCACCTTTGTTTGCTTTGAGTTTTCTCTTCAGCTCTTTGTTGTGACAATACGGCAAACAACTCTATTTTAATGACATGATTCAGAATCACAATTCTGTGTGCGATTATACATCCAGATTTTTGTCAACGATATGTTTTTATGTTCAATTAACATTATTAAATTGTGGAGGATATTGCAGGATGTGTCAAAATACACACATTTAGTACATTTTATGATATAGAGTATATATATACATACATATATATATATTATGTATATATAATAATTCTAATTATGTACAGATTATTTGGAAGCAGACACATTTCTTGTTTTTTTTCTGTCAGGTTAGAGACAAAAGAGGCAGTTTGGTTGATTTGAGTTATGGAAATGGAACATTTGCATTTAGGCACAACAGGAACAGGTAGAGCAGCAGGTGTACGTCGATGTGCAGAGACACAAAGTAACAAGTCACACGGACATGTGCAATAAAGCGACAGTTTCCATAAATAGTCATAAATATCACATCCAGCTGGGGAGCGAGACACACTTGAAGAACACAGTAGTAAGTGGACGACAACGGCTGGACTTAATCCAGCAGATGATGTCATGTGTTCAAACCTAGGAGAGCCTGTTTTCACCTGGATTCTCCCCGCAGTAACACACCCGCCGCCTATCCTGGTAACGTGAGCCACTATTGACACAGCCTGTTAATGAACGTTAGGAGTGGAGCAAAGAGAGAGCACAAACACTCTCAAACACTCTCCAACACTCTCAAACACTCTCCAACCATGGCGCCATGATCCGTCCTGTCCTGCACGTTTCATGACATTTCTCTGACATTTGCATAATACTGGCTCTTCTCTGGCAGTAAACAAACATGGTGGAGCAAACAAGGCGTGAGAGTGGCGTGGTCTCTCTCCAGGCTGGACCTGGTGAGGTGGACACTGGGACCATGTTTGATATGAACCGCAGGTACAGTAGACGCCTTTCTCTCCTCACAGGTGTGTGTGTGTGTGTGTGTGTGTGTGTGTGTGTGTGTGTGTGTGACTGATGGCTGGCTCTTGATAATCACCTGCGTCTACACAATAGATTTATTTTGTGTAAAACCATATTTCCTTAAATGAATAAATTGGAATAAGTAGTGTAAATAAATAAAAATAAAATAAAATAAAAAACATTTGTGAGGAATCTAAGCAGCCCGAGCATTTTCTAGTAAGTACAGTATGTCGTATGATTTTCAAATATTCATTACAAATATCTCCTATGCCAAACTTGCACCCGTCTCCAATGTAACGTCCATACATGGATTTCTGCTCGTTCCTGATCTAGAATCAGTGACAGGACTGCTCGTGCTGTTGCTCGTCAACTGGCTGCGATTGGAGACCAGCTGGACCGGGAGTGGACCATCAGACAACCAAACCGGCTACCAACTCCTCTGCACATGCTGCGACCTGCACAGGTCCTGACCAGGACCATGTATCGGTAAAAAAACCCTAATAAAATAGTAGCTCTCCATTCACTCATCAGCTGTTCATGGCTGTAACCTGGTGTTGCTCTGTTCCAGGGACATTCACAACCAGTTGTGGGGCCTCCAGGGTCTCTCTGCTGCAGTGAAGGCCTGGGTCGTGACCTCTGTGCCTGGGCACGGCGTCCGCAGAGCTGAGGCCTGGACTGCTTGGGTAACATTGGTTTGTTTAATTATTGCAACTCCCAGACAAAATAAAACAGATATTTTCTATTTGCAAATTGAAAAACGAGTTATTTGGAAACCCACCTTAGTTTGTTCAGATTATCAGATTAAATCCTTCACTTTTGAAACAAGACCAAAAAAACACAATCTAAAAAATCATTCATCATTGTGCTGTTCAGACAAAACAGTCAAACACATGATCTAATAACTGTTATTAATATATAAAATGTAATTAATGCACAGATTTTCAACACTCATCGAACATCATGTCATTTAGCTTAGTATCATTACTTATATGATTTGTTTAAAGTTTCATTACATGAGGTGAGTTGTTTAGATTTAGATTAGAATCCTCAAGAAAGACCTGGAAGTGTTTAAAAGAAAGTGTTTTAATGTAGACAGTAAAGATTTATCAGCTAATTTAGCTCAGACGGTGGTGAGCTAACCACACATGCTCATGTTTGCAGCTAACATTAGAGCACAGCACATTCAGCTACATGTTACATTAGCTAACACCCCCTTCTTTTAGACACATACACTTTAATGTTTCTAGCTAATTTAGCTATACAGTAAATGAGCTAATACACCCTTTCTTTTTGGATGTGAGGTGGTGAGCTAACCATGCTAACATGTGCAGCTAACATTAGACACATACACTTTAATGTTTCTAGCTAATTTAGCTATACGGTAAATGAGCTAATACACCCCCTTCTTTTTGGATGTGAGGTGGTGAGCTAACCATGCTAACACGTGCAGCTAACATTAGACACATACACTTTAATGTTTCTAGCTAATTTAGCTATACGGTAAATGAGCTAATACACCCCCTTCTTTTTGGATGTGAGGTGGTGAGCTAACCATGCTAACACGTGCAGCTAACATTAGACACATGCACTTTAATGTTTCTAGCAAATTTAGCTATACGGTAAATGAGCTAATACACCCCCTTCTTTTTGGATGTGAGGTGGTGAGCTAACCATGCTAACATGTGCAGCTAACATTAGCAGCTGTGTTTTTTTCCTCGTTCATTCGCAGACACTGAACATGTGACTGATGACACTGAACATGTGACTGATGACACTGAACATGTGACTGATGACACTGAACATGTGACTGATGACGCTTCACTTGACAGGTTTCCAGCATGAACGCAGTAACGCGCAGTGACAGGAGCCGAGGAGCGGCGATGACTGTGGCTCTGGTGGCTCTGGTGGCTGCACTGACCCTCGTCAGTACCATGTGGACGGACTGGAGAGACTAAAGAGTCTTTAAGCACTTCTTCTTCTTCTTCTTCTTTTTAATTTGACAAAAAAAAAAGTTTGCAAATGAGTGAAAATGATTGCTAATTGATTTGTTTCTGCAGTTTACCTTGACTTCTCTTTTTATACTATATTAACGAGTGGTATCGAAGCTGACGCAGAAGACTGTGAGCTCAGTTCTGAGGCAACATAAGTGGAAAGTGTAGCACTGACACGTCGACGACCCGACGACCCGACGACTGGACTGTCGCTGGCCTGCAGTCTTTTGTATCAACATTAGTTTCTTACTGGTTTAAGAGGCGTGTTTTGTTTTTGTTTTTTTTACAGATGATATGTACCCTGGTTTAATATAAAATAAAAGGGAGCTGGACTTTCTGCTTTTCACATGATGCAAAATAAAGTTCATAATGACATAATGTGTTTGCAGTCGTATTTATTTAAAAAAACATCGTAATCATACAAACGTGCAGGTTGAGCTGCTCAGAGTCCACACATTATGTGCATTACTAGTCTTCAGAAGTGCTGACTTGCACCGGTGTGTATGTTTTGAAGGCCTTCATGTTGCACCTCTGAAGCGTGGCACCGAGCTGCTTTCCCGGGCCGACCTCGTAGGTGTGAGGGAACTTCTCGCCCTGCGCTCTCTCGTAGATCTGGTGCAGCGTCTGCTCCCACTTCACCGGCGACACCAGCTGCTTCACCAGCTGTCTGCGGACGTGACCCTCGCTCATGTAGCGTTTGCCGTCAACGTTTGAGTACACGTTGATCTCAGGACGCCGCACCTGGCCGGGAGAGAAGTTACACACTGTTTATGATGAAGGAGAAACATTTTATTAATAATCTTTGCACATTTACTTAAACAAGGAGACGTTTCTACTGAAAATATCAAATTAATCCTGAGCAAATGTGTGAATAATGTGGCAGATCATTTACGGCCATAACTTTAACACCTAATAACATTTTACTTTTGAGGTACGTGTGAGGTACGATGTGAGGTACGGTGTGTGAGGTACGTGGTGAGGTATGTGTGAGGTACGGTGTGAGGTACGATGTGAGGTACGGGGTGTGAGGTACAGGGTGTGACTGACCTCCACCTGTCTGAGGACGTCTCTCAGGGGCTCAGTGGCTGACGCCATCAGCTCCGTGTGAAAGGCTCCGCTGACAGGAAGAGGTTTGACTCTGGTGAACTGGAGACGTCTTGAGTTCTTCTGGAGGAAGTCCAGAGCCTGGAAGACAGCGGCGCTTGGATTACAGAGATATCTCACACACAACATGATGCAGCGCTGATGACTCGACAGAGAAACCTTAACACACATTGTGATCATCCATACCTGCTGGTGACCTGCGATGACCCTGCCGTCAGGAAACAGGAAGTTAGCCACGGAGCAAACCGGCGCCTCAATCCCTAAGGTCTTGCAGTGCTCTTTAGCTTGTACGCACGCACTTTGATACTGAGCCTGACGTTTACCGACCACCGACAACATCCCACTGGGAACCATGTCGGAGGCCTTCTGCATGGCCTCAGCGCGCACCTTCACCGCATACAGAGCTGGAAGACAGAGCAGAGCTCAGCGTGAACAAGTCACCGAGCGTCGTCATCGTCGTCATCACCACGTCATCATCACGTCATCATCACGTCATATTTACCCTCTGCAAAGTTCATGGCACCAGCGAACACCAGAGCAGCAAACTCTCCAACACTGAAACCTGCGGCGCCGACACACGACTCGATGGCCTGTGAAGAAAATAAACCCAGTAACACAGTTTACATTGCGCTGTTGTCATCGGGTAACATATAGTTAATATTAATACGTTTACGTAGTAATAATCTCCAATGTTATGTGAAGTGAGTGCATTATTTATTAGTTCTTACATGGATTTATAAATGAAAATAAACGCTCAAATACAAAGAAATTGTCATTTAAAATAAGAAGCACCAAAATCCATGGCTTTGAAAAAGGGAAACGTTAAATGTTTCTTTAAATGCAAGTGATTTATTTGGGTATTTTTGTTGGGTTTTTCTGCTCATATTCCAAATAATAACCAGCGACATTGAGCCTGAAACGAGCTTGAGTGACTTGAACGTGGTTCCACGGACCTGCGGGTTCTCGCAGCTCAGTCTCTCCACAGCAGCCAGAGACGTGACGAACACGGCGGGCTGACAGTGCACCGTCCTCGCCAGCTCGTCCTCGGGTCCCTGCAGACACAGAGTCCGGAGGTCGTAGCCGAGAATCTTCTGCGCCGCCGCGAACATCTCTTTCACGTTGGGATACTTGAACAATCCTCGACCCATGCCCACGAACTGGCTGCCCTGCCCGGGGAACAGGAACACGGAGCGGTCGCCCGGGTCCTTGCGGAGTCTGCGGGTCCGCTCCTCTTCCTCCTCCCCCTCCTCCCCCGGCGGCTGTGGCTCGGCGAGGGCTTCGAGCAGAGGCCGGTGAGAAGGCTCCGAGGAGCGGCGCTGACTGGAGGACAAACTCCTGCTCAGGGAGAGCGGAGCCCGCAGCCACACTCTGGAGGAGGCTGACGTCAACATGGTCAACACGCGTTAAAACGTCATCATCTGCGATTTAATCTGCGATTTCATCTGCTATAAACTCCGGTTTATCACCGACATGAGCCGGTGTGACACAGAGCAGGGCGCCACCATGCTGTTGGAAGTCAGGTGTCACTTTGTTTTGCTTCCGGGTCATTGTCCGGATCACAAATGTCACAGCGCCATCCTCAGGTCACATGATGTCATTCATTTAATTACGTGTGTGTGTGCGTGTAAACTAGGATAATCTTATATTCAATCTTGAAGAGATAAATAAATATTGAATTCAGTCAACAAGTAAATCAATTATGGTCAGTTGATCAATTATTAATAATTAGTTAATAATGTAATCATTTAATTTAAAGTTTTTACAATTGAATATTTATTTCTTTTTTATTTACCTCATTATGTGTTTTGTTTTTATTTGACATCTGTTTGTTTGTTTGTTTGTTTGTTTGTGAGCAACAAAACAAATCTATATATCTATATTCATTTATATAATCTTATAATAATATGTCGTAGCTCAATGTTAAATGTGTTGTTCTGCATCTGAAGAACTAATGAAAAAATGATAAATGTTGTAAATAAATGTCGCAGTGACGTTGTTTCCAGTTGTGATGTAATAAATGACGCCTGTGTTGTTGGATTATATCATGGATTATATCATGGATTATACGCGTGATGCTCTCGTTTGAAATGAAGCAACTCGACGACAGATTTCCCTCCTGCACATTTTCTTTATCTGTAAATGATTTGTTCAAATAAAGTGTCATTGCTCACTGAACGTGCTTTATTGTACAAAACTCTACGCTTTTAAAGTTTCCCATTTTATATGTAAATATAAAATGTTTTTATCTCTCAGTCTTACACAAACAACCGTTTCAAACTCTGCTTTGTCACATTTGTCCGTTGGGTTGGAGCGCTCTGACGGACAGGTGAGTGTCCTCCAGCTGCGTCTCCACCGTCCGCTCGTCCTCATTGGCCCGGTTCTTGAACTTGGAGATGAACTCGTTACTCGCCAGCGCTCCTTCTCGTTCAGGACACTGTTTTCTCACCGACGGACGTTGTTGCATGCGCTCTGCCAGAAAAAGACAAGCAAACAGATTGTGAGGTTTCTGTTTCCATGGTTTACGTTTCCATGGTTTACGTTTCCATGGTTTCTGTTTCCATGGTTTACGTTTCCATGGTTTCTGTTTCCATGGTTTACGTTTCCATGGTTTCTGTTTCCATGGTTTACGTTTCCATGGTTTCTGTTTCCATGGTTTCTGTTTCCATGGTTTCTGTTTCCATGGCAGAGTCAGAGTCAGACATGTGTCTCACTGTAGGAATATCAGGATCCACGTGCTTTATCACAGTTATGAGCGACTTTCATGTCTCATCAGTGTCATTATTATTATTATTAGAAATCTTTAGACAGAATGTGTGTGTGAGTGAGTGTGTGCGTGTGCGCGTGTGTGCGTGTGTGTGTGCGTGCGTGTGTGAACACTTCACCTCCAGGAGGGATGGGCGTCATCAGTCGGTTCAGCTGGACGTTCCAGTGTCTCACGTGTTGACTGGCGTTCCTCAGCTTCTCCTGAACCTCCTGAAAGCAGAAACATGTCATATCACACAAGCACGCACACACGCACACACACACACATGCACACGCACACACACACACAGGGCGTGGCTCTCACCTCCAGGTGCTGGTGGCTCCTCTGGCGAGACGCCTGCAGGTCCTGCAGCTCCTGGGAGGCTGAGAAGAGCACAGAGGGCGTGTCTGTGGCCGCCGTGCTCTGCTCTGAGGCCTCCTGCTTGGTGCTGAGGCTCTGCAGCGCCTCCTGCTGCTCCTTCAGGAGCTGGAACTGCTGCTTCTTCTCCTCCTCAGCCTGCAGCAGCCTGGACAGAGAGAGTGAGAAGACATCGTCTCTGTGTGTGTTTGCTTTCTGAAGCAGAAGATCACACACGCGGGGCGAACAGTGAGGGGGCGTGGGCGGGGGCGTGTGCATGCTCAGGGAAGGTGGGACCACACGTCAGGTCAAAGGTCAAAGGTCAAATCTGAACACAGACTTACACGTGTGGTGATGTCATTGTCTCCAGTGTCCGTCGCAAACAAAGATCCATAAATTTGCTTAAAAATCATAGAAACACAACGTGCTGCTCATGACATCATCATGTCGTCACCAGTGTGTGTGTGTGTGTGTGTGTGTGTGTGTCACGTATAAAAGCAGCGGTGATGTGATGTGATGTGATGTGTCTCACCCCTGTACCGTGTCTCACCCCTTGGCCGTGTCTCACCTCTCCAGCTCCTGTCTAGCTCGCTCCTCCTCCAGTCGAGCCTGGATCTCCATGTTGAGAGCAGCTTCCAGTTTCTGCTGCGTCAGCTCCAGCTCCTGAATCCTCTTCTTCTGCTCCTCAGACTCCTTTTCCTTCACCTGCATCTTAGCCTGCATGCTGTCTCTCAACTGGACACGTACACACACAGGCACACACACACACACACACAAACAAACACACGCACACACACACACACAAACACACGCACACACACAGGCACACACACACACACAAACACACGCGCGTGCACACACACACACACGCGCACACACACACACACGCACACACACAGGCACACACACACACACACTCTTCTTAAATCTTCAGGAGTCAAAAGCGTTTTCTCTACTAAAAACCAGTGAATTTTATAATGTCAATGTTTTCACGTTGTTCTCAGATCAGAGTCAGTGAGACGGTGTAAATGTGAGATTTTACCATCTCAGCCTCCTTCAGCTGTCTCTCCAGCTCCATCTGCACCTCCCTCTGTCTCCTCCTCTCCTTCTCCTCAGCCTCTCTCCTCAGGGTTTCTGACTCTCGCGCTTGCTGTGAAACACGGATGAATGGTCACATGAAGAACACGCGTGTTTGTTGCAGGAAAGCGTGTCCGCTCTCACCTGGATGATGCTTTCGATCTCCAGATCCTGTCGGTCTCTCTCCTTCTCCAGCTTGTCCAGCTGGTGGTCAGAGGCCTCGTCTGATTGGCTGCCGCAGCTGCCGCGGCTGCCGCGGCTGGGCTCGCGCTGGCTGTTCTGACGCTGCGTGCGTCGCTTCAGTTTGAGGTCGTGGTGAAGTGAGGACTTGCCCTCGTGCTGGAGACGGAGCGCGGTCTGAAGAGCTGAGAGTGAGGAGAACATGTGATGGAACATCTCATGGTTCTGAGTTCTGACACCATGTTGCTGCTGCATCATCTCATGAAACACCAGGACGAGCTCTCTCATCTTTTTACCCATCAATCAAGGTCATGTGAGCGAGGACAGAGAGGAACTGTGAATGATTCTTTTACCATAATCTGTCTCATGTTTAATCCTGAAACTGAACACAATAACACTCACAACATTCATTCATTCATTCATTCATCGTCTATCTCTTTATCTGACAGAGAGACAGACGAGCATTCACTCTCACACCTGCTGAAACACACGCACACACGGGGAGAACATGTGACCTCCACACATCCCATAATAAAGATAAACAAAGGAAACGATCAGAGAATAATAAGAAGAAGAAAAGACGATACTGCACCTTGAGTCCACTCCACCTTCTGCCTCTGGTCCACCGCGCTCATCTCAAACGTTTTGTTGTGAGTCTTCACACAGAAGAGACAGCGTTTGCCGTCCCTGTCTGCGAGAGTCTGAACACAGACGGGTGACAGTGAGACTCAGAGACTCAGAGACAGTGATGAGACATGTGTCCACACCTACCTCGATGACACAGGTCTTGTCCAGCAGGATTTCTCCCTTCTTGTCTTTCATGTCCTCGCTGACGTAGTACTCCATGGACTGAGGCTTCAGCACAAACCAGCGCTCGGTCCAGTTCCTGCGCAGATGTCCCTTCTTCCACATGTAACCCTTCAAAGAGAAGTCAGCGTTAGGAACAGAAGAGCGTTCACACACAGATGGAAGGTCCCGCGGGCGAGCTCACCCTCTTTAACACGCCGTGATACATCTCCAGAAAGACGTCGTTCAGAGCCACGGTGAAGGCCTCGGCGCTCGGCACCTTCAGCAGCCGCCGTGCGTTCACGTGCTCCAGGAACGTCCACAGAGACGTTCCGTCCTCCACTGTGGCACACTGGGACATCACGTCGTCCAGCAGCTTCCCGTCCCACTCCACGTTCATGGCTGTGGAGATCTTCTTCAGCAGATATTCCACCTGCATGAACACACACCACAGTTCTGTCACAGAGGGAGTTTATTTTGGTCTGTCGGGAGGAAACCACGAGCATTATGGAGGAAGTGCAGGAAGGAAGAGACTCATTAACGGACTCTTTGCTCTGCTCTGAGACACACTCACATTTTGTTGAGTCTACTTCATGTATTTCTAACAATTAGAAAATGTCTCTGAAGCTTCTCAATCATCTCCAGCTGTTACTTCAGAGTTCAGGGTTCAATTCCAGCTTTCATTCCTCTGTCTTTGTTTGTTCTTAAAGTTAAAAGTAGAGCTGAAACAATGAACCGATTAATAATCGATCACTAAATGAATCGACAACTATTTTGATCATCGTTTCATCGGTTTGAAGCTTTTTTCATGATTAAAACAACATTTCTGATTGTTTAAACTTCTTAAATGTGAATATTTTCTTATTTTCTTTGCTCTGGAAAACAAAGAAATCATTCAAAGTCAATCATTTTGGTTTGTGGACGAAACAAGACATTTGAGGACATCATCATGACCTGAAGTTTACCTCCTCTTCACCCTGAGCTGAAGTTTACCTCCTCTTCACCCTGACCTGAAGTTTACCTCCTCTTCACCCTGAGCTGAAGTTTACCTCCTCTTCACCCTGACCTGAAGTTTACCTCCTCTTCACCCTGAGCTGAAGTTTACCTCCTCTTCACCCTGACCTGAAGTTTGCCTCCTCTTCACCCTGACCTGAAGTTTACCTCCTCTTCACCCTGACCTGAAGTTTACCTCCTCTTCACCCTGAGCTGAAGTTTACCTCCTCTTCATCATGACCTGAAGTTTACCACCTCTTCACCCTGACCTGAAGTTTACCTCCTCTTCACCCTGAGCTGAAGTTTACCTCCTCTTCACCCTGAGCTGAAGTTTACCTCCTCTTCATCATGAGCTGAGAGTTTACCTCCTCTTCACACTGAGCTGAAGTTTACCTCCTCTTCATCATGAGCTGAAGTTTACCTCCTCTTCACCCTGAGCTGAAGTTTACCTCCTCTTCATCATGACCTGAAGTTTACCACCTCTTCACCCTGACCTGAAGTTTACCTCCTCTTCACCCTGAGCTGAAGTTTACCTCCTCTTCATCATGACCTGAAGTTTACCACCTCTTCACCCTGACCTGAAGTTTACCTCCTCTTCACCCTGACCTGAAGTTTACCTCCTCTTCATCATGACCTGAAGTTTACCTCCTCTTCACCCTGACCTGAAGTTTACCTCCTCTTCATCATGACCTGAAGTTTACCTCCTCTTCATCATGACCTGAAGTTTACCTCCTCTTCACCCTGACCTGAAGTTTACCTCCTCTTCACCCTGACCTGAAGTTTACCTCCTCTTCACACTGAGCTGAAGTTTACCTCCTCTTCACCCTGACCTGAAGTTTACCTCCTCTTCACCATGAGCTGAAGTTTACCTCCTCTTCATCATGACCTGAAGTTTACCTCCTCTTCATCATGAGCGGAGAGTTTACCTCCTCTTCACACTGAGCTGAAGTTTACCTCCTCTTTACCCTGAGCTGAAGTTTACCTCCTCTTCATCATGAGCTGAAGTTTACCTCCTCGTTACCCTGAGCTGAGAGTTTACCTCCTCTTCATCATGAGCTGAAGTTTACCTCCTCTTCACACTGAGCTGAGAGTTAACCTCCTCATCACCCTGAGCTGAGAGTTTACCTCCTCGTTACCCTGAGCTGAGAGTTTACCTCCTCTTCATCATGAGCTGAGAGTTTACCTCCTCTTCATCATGAGCTGAGAGTTTACCTCCTCTTCATCATGAGCTGAGAGTTTACCTCCTCTGGGATCATCTCCAGTGGATAGGTGTCCTCTGACAGAAGGTTGAATAGACAGAAGAGCTTGAAACAGCTTCTCTCTGACAGCAGCTGTGGCACCGCCCTGTAGTTCTTCTTCATCGTCATCATCCAGCACAGGTCATCAAACTTCTCCTTGTCGAACATCCCGTCTTTGACCTGACAAACGTGATGGCGTGGTTCCTCAGTATTATGGGATGTTCAGTATGGATGGTCAGTAGAGGAGAACGACTGATGTGTAAATACCTTGTCCAGGATGTATCTGTTGAGGTAGGGCATGTAGCCGTGATTAGACACCGGGCCGCCGTCATCGTCCTGGAAGTGTTCCTCCAGAGCCACGGGGTCGTGAGGGATGTTCAGCACCGTGTACAGGTTATGGGACAGCACCTGAGGAACACACAGGTCATGTGACGGCACACAGGTCATGTGACGGCACACAGGTCATGTGACGGCACACAGGTCATGTGACAGCACCTGAGGAACACACAGGTCATGTGACGGCACACAGGTCATGTGACGGCACACAGGTCATGTGACAGCACTTGAGGAACACACAGGTCATGTGACGGCACACAGGTCATGTGACGGCACACAGGTCATGTGACGGCACACAGGTCATGTGACGGCACACAGGTCATGTGACAGCACACAGGTCATGTGACAGCACACAGGTCATGTGACGGCACCTGAGGAACGCACAGGTGAGCAGGAAGTTAGGTAGATTAGGTAAGGAAAGAGGAAGGCCGGGAGGAAGGAAGGAAGGAAGGAAGGTGGGTAGGTAAGTAGGTAAGATAGTAGTATGTAAACAGTCTGTAGGTAACGGTTAAGTAGTTAGATGAGGAGTCAGAGTCGGTCAGTGGGTAGTTTATTATTGTTTATTAAGTGGATCACTTTATTATTCCAAAAATGAAAATGTTGTCGCAGCCAAACAAGAGGAATAAGAGTGTGTGTGTGTGAGTGTGTGAGTGTGTGTGAGTGTGTGAGCGTGTGTGAGTGTGTGAGCGTGTCAGGACAGCTTTCCCTGGATTCTTCTGTGCTGTGGAGGCTCATGTATGAACATGTATGAACTGGACAGACAGACAGACAGACAGACAGCAGGACAGACAGACAGCATCACACACACAGGACTCACTGACAGAATAAAGTTAGTAAAATAACAACAACACCCTGACTGTGAGGTCTGTAGAGGTTCAGTCTGAGCCGCAGGAAAAGCTGGACTTTGCTCTGGTCTGAGCAGGTTTAGAGTCTGAAAGGGATTTAGTTTGTTTGTCATGGATTTCCCGCTGTTACCCTGATATTATTATTATTATTATCATTATTATTATTATTATTATTATTATACCACACACACACACACACACAACTGTAGAACTACACTGACGTACACATGAAGTCAATGCAGTGCAGCGTAAACACGTCGTTATAAAGTATGTGTGTGTGTGTCAGTTTCCTGCTTACCTTCAGCTGTGACTTGGACACTTTTCCACACTTCTCCACGTCCAGAGACGTGAACGCGTACCAGATGGACTTGAGGAGTTCGGATTTGAAGTCCATTTCTCGGTTTCTACATTCTCCAGACGCAGCTGCTAACCCTAACCCTGCGGACGGAGAATGTGGCGCGTGGCGCAGTCAGAGGCGACAGTGAGTCAGATGAAGCGCAGACAGCTGAGTCTGGAGTCCACGCGCGTCACTTTACCCACACACAAGCATCAGACACTCACATCCACGCTGCGTGTTTTCTCAATCTAAAATCCCCCAAAAACTAAAACCACAGTAAATGAGATCAGTCAGTGTTGTTATCTGATAGAAGAAGGTTACGGACACGCCCATGACCCACCTCGAGTGCACGTGCCCTCAAGCTATACATTCATTTCAGCACAATGACATGGACATGAGAACATGTCCAGAGACATGAGAACGTGTCCAGAGACATGAGAACAGGCTGGTCAGAATTATCACACAAAAAACTGAGCTCGGTTTAATGAAGATGAAGTTAAACTTTACTTATCTGAACATGAGCTGGGTTTAATGAAGATGAAGTTAAACTTTACTTATCTGAACATGAGCTGGGTTTAATGAAGATGAAGTTAAACTTTACTTATCTGAACATGAGCTGGGTTTAATGAAGATGAAGTTAAACTTTACTTATCTGAACATGAGCTCGGTTTAATGAAGATGAAGTTAAACTTTACTTATCTGAACATGAGCTCGGTTTAATGAAGATGAAGTTAAACTTTACTTATCTGAACATGAGCTGGGTTTAATGAAGATGAAGTTAAACTTTACTTATCTGAACATGAGCTCGGTTTAATGAAGATGAAGTTAAACTTTACTTATCTGAACATGAGCTCGGTTTAATGAAGATGAAGTAAAACTTTACTTATCTGAACATGAGCTCGGTTTAATGAAGATGAAGTTAAACTTTACTTATCTGAACATGAGCTGGGTTTAATGAAGATGAAGTTAAACTTTACTTATCTGAACATGAGCTGGGTTTAATGAAGATGAAGTTAAACTTTACTTATCTGAACATGAGCTGGGTTTAATGAAGATGAAGTTAAACTTTACTTATCTGAACATGAGCTGGGTTTAATGAAGATGAAGTTAAACTTTACTTATCTGAACATGAGCTCGGTTTAATGAAGATGAAGTTAAACTTTACTTATCTGAACATGAGCTCGGTTTAATGAAGATGAAGTTAAACTTTACTTATCTGAACATGAGCTCGGTTTAATGAAGATGAAGTTAAACTTTACTTATCTAAACATGAGCTCGGTTTAATGAGGATGAAGTTAAACTTTACTTATCTAAACATGAGCTGGGTTTAATGAAGATGAAGTTAAACTTTACTTATCTAAACATGAGCTCGGTTTAATGAGGATGAAGTTAAACTTTACTTATCTAAACATGAGCTCGGTTTAATGAGGATGAAGTTAAACTTTACTTATCTAAACATGAGCTCGGTTTAATGAGGATGAAGTTAAACTTTACTTATCTAAACATGAGCTCGGTTTAATGAAGATGAAGTTAAACTTTACTTATCTAAACATGAGCTGGGTTTAATGAAGATGAAGTTAAACTTTACTTATCTAAACATGAGCTGGGTTTAATGAAGATGAAGTTAAACTTTACTTATCTGAACATGAGCTGGGTTTAATGAAGATGCAGTTAAACTTTACTTATCTGAACATGAGCTGGGTTTAATGAAGATGAAGTTAAACTTTACTTATCTAAACATGAGCTCGGTTTAATGAAGATGAAGTTTAACTTTAATATGAAGACAAAAATGACAATGACAGTAAAACTGGAGAGTTTCTGTTCTGTTAGAGGTGATTCAATAAATAATTTTATTTCCTATGTTTGCACCTTAGCTGAGGATTTCTATGTTGTTCTGTTCTATAATTTGATGTCTGGATGAAAAGCACAAACAGACTGCTCCAACTGTGTTTCTATTGACTGTATAAATCAGCTGATTCCAACATATGATGGAAGTGAAAAACCCAGGAAAAATGGGTTAAACGAGGACCGTGGGACAGAAAGCATCCACAGGCCTCGTTAGAGCCTGATGTAGGTTAATCAATACCATAATTAGGTCATGAAAATGGTCGTGGTTGTTCAGAGGCCACAGAACAAAATGTGTCGACATGGATGTTTTAATAAAAGACACAGTTTGATGTTCCCAGTGATCACAGCAGGGTTTTCTGTTCCATGTGAACGCATCAATGCTGTGTGTCATGGTCTAATCACCACTGTATCAGCTGTCATTCACTCACAGCCATGATTGGGAGTTACACGGCCAGAGGCCTCATGTGAGCATCGAGCATCGTTTGTTCCACGGCCAGTAAAACACAAGCCGACACCTTTCTAAAAACCACGTCGGCCACTTGTTTCCACAATAACTGAGGTAAAAACTTTATAAAGAAAGCTCTTTATGAGATTGCAGCAATTCACACAAGTTTAATATCCATATACACACACACACACACACAGACTATTACATTACTATTACATCCATAACATCACAGGTGCACAATATCAAAGAGCAGCAGACCTCCACATTCCCAGGGTTTCAATCAATATCATAGTAATGAGGCAAAGATTTCCTTATAGTTTATAGTTGTAGTTTACAGTTTCATTCATGCTTGGTTGCACTGTTGTAATCATTAGAATGGATTTACATTACTGAATAATATTAAATGATACGTGTGTCACAGCGAACGACCAAATTTTCCTCATGAGACGTGAACCACTTTCTTTTTTTCAGCATGGGGAAAACCACGTTTATATTCTTTAGAATAAGTACTCAAAAATAAGTAAATTTTTGCTACGAAGCAGTGGAAAAGATTGGTTCTCTGTGCGGTTTTTGCCTTTTTCTTGAAGCTCCATCCAGCAAAGATTAGCTTTGTCCAACCTGCACGTATA